>NW_010365947.1:52369-144619 GCF_000414095.1 Morus notabilis
ATATAAAGTGTCTGATTAAGGCAAGATTACGTGCCTGATCTTATCCTCAATTATTTCCTCTAAACAGATTAAATTTATACTGATTAGAGGTAATTAGTTTAGCTCACGTAAGTTAATCTACTACTTACAGTCCAATATCAATTTCTGAATAATTCAATATTGTTTTATATTCTTACTCACGTAATATTTCAAACTGTTTCAAGTCTTGAAATTAATTTTAGACTGAACAAATTCTAAATTTTAATTTTCTGTATTCTATCCCGAGAATGACGTTTCTGACAGTGTCAACTCCCGAGCTCATATTGTATCCATCTACTATAGGTATTTATCTTGTGACTTTAACCTAACTGTCTGGCAATTAAGGATTTTTTTCTTCTTTTAAAATGTCAGTGCGTTTTTTTTTATACGCCGCTAACATCATGCTGTGCTTAGAGATTCTTAAAATTAAGATTCTCAAACTATACTTGTACTGAAAATTATTCCGCCTTAAAATACGGCGAGAATTTATCGATCGAATTTACTTGATCGAAACATGAACTTAACATGAAATTTGCTATAGAATTTAGGAATACATATATTAATTCCATAAATCCTCCATTCACAATATAACATAATATTTTCTAAGAAAATCCTTGGCTTAAAAATACATGAATTGTATTATTTAAGGTCTGAAATTTTCTCAGTCATTACACATTGTCACTTGATTGGAGATGCTATGGTTAGTTGATTACCTTATTAATGAAAAATGAACTAAAGAGACTAGTGTTAGAAAATATGCAAAAAGACTTGTATGTTGTGAATAAATAATAAATAAATATGTGGATGCAACAGAAAGACACATCAGATGTGTTTAGAACTCGTTCTAAAATAATTTTATTTTTTGTATGAAAATAGAAATGAAAATGTTTTCAATCTCAGACATAAATCATTTTTAAAAATGTGTTTGGTAGTTTTCTCAAGATATTATTTTTAGTATAAAAAAATCCATTAATGTCTCTCTCTCCATCTTTGTTCGAGAGAGGAGAAAACGGAAACAAAAAATGAAAAACAACAAATTTATTTTTCATTTCTCTCCTGTTTTACACTAAATCAAAAAATCGTTTTCATTTCCGTTTTTTTCTTTAATTGTGTCAAACGCTGTTTCTCTCATGTTTTCATTTTTTCTTTCTCAAAAAATGTGAAAAACAAAAAGAAAAGTAACTCCAAACACAACCATAACCTTCAACCCCCTATTAAGATCACTTGGGCCTCGTTCACTTCGCGGATTCGACTGGTAAAAAATAATTTATGTAGTGAAAAATCTTAAAAATCTTTATTTACATGAAATTTCTTTTACCAGTCTTAAAAAGAAAATTTACGTAATGTAAGTAAGCCATTTATGCGATAAATTACTATTTAATTCAAATAATTTTAAAATATTATTTACTTAATTTAGTTACCTTAATAATATTAAAACCCTTCACCTTTTAAAGAAATATTCTTTTAATACTCTTAAGATCAATTTTTGAGACATAAAATGCTCGCTTTATCCTTCTTATTAATTAACAATGAACTAATAATTTTTTAAAAAAAAATTAAAAATACTTTAAAACATTTGAAAATTAAACAATCAAAATAAATTAAAAATATTTTTTGTAAATATTTTTAAAATTATTAATCTCTATTTGATTAATGGAAAATGGCCGTTTAAACCTTATATGTCCAAAAAAAAAATGTGTTGCTCAAATCGAAAAGAAAAAAAAAATGATAAACTGAACATAATAAAAATGAATGGTTCAAAACCATACCATATTATTATAGCAGTATGCAAGTAATTGGAGGGTGTTAATGAGTGATTATTACTGATTTCTGATAAAGTTTTCCCTCCAATTCAGATAAAGAATTGCCCAAAACGAGTGGCTTTGAATCCTCTCCCCTTTCTCACATCTGAACCCAACAAATAAAATAAAACAAAACAATCCACTGAAACCATGTCCACAATAACGCTTTCCTTCATCAATGGCAATCCTGTTCCCTAGTTCTTCTCTCTCCTCAAAACCCATTGGAACCCAAACAAGGCCTCGCAATACCAAACCCAGAGGCGTGGCAATGGCTTCCACAGTCAGAACCAAAGTTGTCCCCGCCGTCATCGTCGGCGGCGGAAGGGGCGGAAGAGCCCTCCAGGAGATGGGCAACGGCCATGATGTTCTGGTCAAGAGAGGGGACTCTGTGCCGCTTGATTTCAATGGTCCCATCTTGGTCTGCACAAGGAATGATGATCTCGAGGCTGTTCTTGAGGCCACTCCTAAGTCCAGATGGAACGGTATGTTCCGTATCGTACCTCACCTGAAATTTAGGGGTTCTTTTTTTTTTTTTTTTTTTTTTAATTTACGGTTTTGGTTAATGGGCTCTTATTGAATTTGGAAGTTCAACTTTATTGTGTATTGTTTGAAGTGGAAATGCTTGTGGATTAAGTTTACTTATAGAGCATCTGTTGTATTTGACTAAACTTTTAAGAAATTTATGTCTTGCAAAGAGTTTAAATTGTAAATGACAAAACTTTTTTTTTAAAATTTTTTTTTATAAATAAGAAAAAAGAACTTTTATTGCCTTAAGATGGAGAATATTGGATAGCCCTTATTTGCCAAGAAGCAATAGTCTCAGTCATTTACAATTTGTCATCACTTATCACAATAATTGATTTATTAGTGTGCACTGTGTTTTCTTGTAACTTCTGTAATTCACTTGTTTTCTTGTGCACTATGTTTTCCGTATACTTATGAATTAGATTTCTGGAGTTCTTACAGTTGTTTTCTTCTATCACGTAAATCGCACGGCATTTCTCCATCGGTGATTCGAACTTGGGCTAAAAAATAGCCAATATTTGAGCTTGAGTGCATTTGATGTTTCAGTTGTAGGATTGTCAACTGATACTTAATTTTCCTTTTCAAAGAAATTTCCTCTGTACTTTGCCCCCTTCTAGGATGATTTTAAGTCACTTGATCACTGAGTGCGGATTGGTAATATGTTATTTGAAATTTTTCTCACTTGGAATTAGTATTATTTCAATTGGTTATGGGTTTGTGAGACAGCCAATGGATTTTAACAATCTAGCAGATTTGGTTTTCTTCCAGAATGGGATGCTGGAGCCGTGGCTTCAAAGTAAAGGTCTTGATGATGCAGATCAAGTATTGGCATACTTTGCCGTATCGAAGTTGGGTGAACCTCCTGTTGATGGAAAGACTGATACCAATCCTGAAGGACTGACAGCAGCATATGGTAAATGGGCCAATGCAGTAGCGGAAAGATTACTTGCTGGAGGTCTCTCTTGCAAGGTAAAGAAGAATTTTTATCCAATGTATCACACGTTGAGAAAGTTGGAACTGTTGGGAGTTAAAAAAAAAAAAAAGAGTATCTTCACCCATGGCCCTCGAGGATATGCACTATCTCTTTGGTCCTCGTCATTCACTTTTAGAGGTCTAGGAAGCTACACTGAGGTTTTTGAATTATATTGTTTTGACTCCTCAGTTAATAAACTGTTCAAACAAAATTTAGTGTGAGGTTGGTACATGAGGATTTTAAGTGGGATAAGGTGAAAAAAAAACAGCTTTAAAAAAAAATCTAAAAAGAAAAAAAAAACCCTCATCTGGTTTGATACTGGGTGGCACAATGTGGTCTTTTATTTCTTTTATTTTTCATATTTTAATTATTTTTTTAATATCATTTATCCTTATGTGAAATTCTGTCCGGAAGTAGACAGTTTAGTAAGGAGTGGCCAAAACTGTTCATTCCAAAAACGTCTGGGTAGCTAGACCTCTAAAAGTGAATCTTAAGAACCAAAGTCAAAATGAGACAATTACATATCCTCAGAGGCCAGTAGTGAAAATAACCTAAAAGATTATTGTGTATGCATTGGAAAGTTCCATCAGATTTTAACCCACAGAAGAAAGTTTTCACGGAAAGTTCCATCGGATTTTACTCCACAGAAGAAAGTTTTCACGAGTCAACTTTTCCTTAGGTGGAAGGAATTTTTCTTTTCAAAGTTGAGCAGCATATGAAACTCTTAAAACTAATACGTTTATAATGAAAAGATTCATATTTGAATTGCGATATTCCTTTTCTGAATTAATTTTTGATACAATTTGTTGTTATACAAGCTAGGTTCTAAACAAGGAAGAATTTCAGAAGCAGATGTTAGAGAAACTTATTTGGATTTCAGCATTCATGCTTGTGGGAGCTCGTCATTCAGGAGCAACTGTAGGAACCGTGGAGAAAGAGTACCGCTCTGAAGTAAGCTTTTTTTTTTTTTTTCTGATATCCTTTTAAGTTTAACTGCGAGGTCTTATCCTAACATCTCGGGTGCAAAGAAGTGACCAGAACAGAATAAGATTGTGTCTTTTGTTTTGCAATGGAAATAAGATTCTCAATTTGATACCACCACTTCTTTCTTTGCTTACAGTAATTGCATGATGTTACTGAAAAAAGACGTGTATCATGGGAACTATGCCCTTGTACTCCATATTTTCTGAATGGTGATTACTGATTACTGCTTTGTTGGTGGGCTTAGAAAATCTTGTCAAAAAGATAACAAAATTGTTTTTTGAAATAGAAGAGAGTTTAATACCCTTAATTCATCTAACAGCCATGAAACGTCAAATGAGATGAATAGAGCACTTTGAGATTAGCATGGATCTTTGAGCTCACATCGCAAATTGCTCGTAAAAGAGACCCCCTCCAGAATTTTCACTTATATTCATATCTTCTTTCAGGTGTCTAGCCTCATTTCAGAACTCGCATCGGCAGCAGCAGCAGAAAAGAAGTTAGAATTTGAAGGAGCTATGGAGGAGAGATTATGTGCATACTCTCGTGCCGTTGCCCACTTCCCTACCGCGGTTAAAGAGGTAAAAGTGATCCACGGTCATGTCATGTCACATCGTGCATTTTTCTTTAGTATATATTGTTTTATTTTATTTTTCTTTTTTATGCTTTCTCTAGAGGAATTTATTATATTATTCTTGCTTTGGATTATTTATTTTACCTTCAATGCTGAATTTTTTGCTTTCAGTTCAAATGGAGGAATGGTTGGTTCTATTCTCTTTCCGAAAAGGCGATTGCAGAAGGACAACCCGATCCATGCCCTCTGCATACGGCGTGGCTCAAACAATTGAGGATTATCTAAAAGATGAAACTTTGTGATATTTTGGATTCGTTTTCAAAATAAGGGGAAAAAGTAGCGTTTTGGATCATCTGCTTATAGAGTTATTAGTTGATACTATTAGCTTTGAAATATGTTTTTACATCTACGACGTTTGTAGTCTACTTGTTGTTTCCCTCTAGGCTAACACGCCTGACCTGTTAGATTGTCATGAGTGTTCGCGTCTCTTTAGTAAAAACCACTAAACCAAAAATAATTTTGCTAGTTTAGGCGGTTACATATTTAAAAAGAAAATAATCTAAACCACTTATTAGTGGTTTGGGCAATTAAGGATTAAGCTTAAATAATTTTTTATTAGACAAACACGCAAAGCCAACAGTACAACATTCAAAAATTGAAAAGTTGTCCATCCACAGTGATAGTATCTGAAATTATTTAAATGACGTTTGGTTTATGTATTCAGAATCATGATTCAGAACCATTCTCGTTTTATGTATATTTTTTGTGAGAGAAAACACTGTAAAGAGTCATGAATCATAATTCATAATCATGAACGAATATAAGAAACAAACGTTCCCTTAGTGTTGGAGGATACACTATTCTATTTTAAAACCTACAACAAAATGAATTCTAAAAAATAATTTCATATATGCATTGTCTGTCAATTTTTTGGTCGATTTTAAATACGAAATTGATAAACAAGCCAACTCAAGACCGACCAACAATCTAAAAATATTAACAGTTTGGTTTGGTTCTATTTGGATTGGTTTGGTTTGGTTTTTATCGGCCATTATTGGTCCCCAACCATAATTAAATTGACATCAAATTCTAAAAATTCAATGGAGATAATCACATGTACTCGAAAATAAACTAAAACACTCAACAAATGCACTATGTTATCTTCAATTCTCTTAACTCCAAGCTCATACAACAAAAGAAGCAAAGGAGATTGCTCCATCAACATAGTAAAGTCAGCTTCTTAGATACTCAGAACTGTCTTATTGTTATCAAGTGTACATCATCTATCCAAACAAGGACACCAGAATCAAGAGCATTATGCAATTGTATTTGTATAAAATTGTCATTCATTAGCATGCCGAGCGACGTGTATCGCATTTCTCATTTCGTATGGATGACAAAGATGATAGCAAGAAGTTTGGCACCTTTACTCCAATATCCTGTTTGCAATAGGAATCGCATTTCTCATTTCGTATGGATGACAAAGATGATAGCAAGAAGTTTGGCACCTTTACTCCAATATCCTGTTTGCAATAGGAAAGGAGGGAACTATATCGACGGGTACCTAAAAAATGCAAAAGAAGAGCATCATCAACAACAAGGACATTATGTCATATGCAACTTAAACATCTGCAGCATGGGATTAAGGACTAACTTGGAATTTTCTTTATGTAGCTTTGCAAAAAATAATAAGAGATGAGAAAAAAGGAATAAAATAAAATATAATAAAATAAACGAAATAAGAATGGAAGAATATTTTTCATTTCCGTCAAGGAAGTTGTTCATCTAGATCAAAATGTAGCGGTAAATGAATTTTTTGCTAGTCTTCTTTCCAAATTATATTCTTTGTATAGTTGCTTTTCACTGACAGAAAAGCCAAAACTTAAAATTTAAAAATGAAAGATTACGAGACAGGTTGGTGAAGTCTTTTGATCCACTTCAATGGAATGTAATAAAAATTTCCCACTTATACATAAATACTGGCTTACTTATAACACATAAATACATAAATGCTAAAGGGCAACATCACTGAGCATTCTACTCATCCTATAGTTGCAATTTAAAAACCAATAAGAAAGAAAAAGCAAAATAACAGACAAAATGAATTCAAGAAAATAAAGGTGTCAGCTTGACAGCAGTTTTTTTTTTTTTTTTGATAACTGTGGTATCCGAGACTTGTTAGCAATTTCCTCAATGTGATTAATTTAAGAACAGTGGAGAAAATCACTTAAGATGATCAACCCAGAAATCATTGACTATAGTGAGTAAAGTAAGCTTTTAATCCCCTTTTCTTTTTAAAAGACGAGTGTTGTAGCAATATTTTTTAATGTCACAAGTTACAAATGGCTATAACTATTACCATGTAAAATTTGATGAAAAATGTTCATGCACATACCTGAACGTTCTCTAGTTTCCCCAAAGCAATGTTCAATGGTTCTGTCAGTTTACAGTATTTCTGAAGAAGTAAATTAGCAGCCTCTTTGTCGCCTTTTGCTTGTATTGTGAGTATCTCCCTACTTAAGCTTTCAACCGCACCTTCAACCTTTTATTATTATTATTTTTTTCATTCATAAAACAGATATAAAAGCTTCAGTGTTCAGATTTCAGAAATCAACGGAGCGAAAAACTTTAAACAAATGTAAAGGCATAATAAAAACATTGAAAATAAAGAAATATGAACAGATAATACCTTGGTGAAATCCACAGAAAATTTTTCGTCGGAATGCAAAATAAAGGCCCCTTTCTCATATAACCAATTAAACTGCAGTGCTTGACCTTTGCTGACAATGTATTGCAAATTTGCAAGTATAAGATGATGGTGGCAGACAAACACGTAAAAGAAGCTTGGTGACACTAGATACAAAATGCTTGCGGAAGACCAAGTATGATCGAATAGTAAAGGTTACCCATGAGCTTCTTCCAAACCGAAACGTACTGAGCGGAAGCATCCCGCAAGGAAGGAAACATACATGGATTTCAACAAACTCTTTGGAAGCAAATCCTGAAGAGCTCAGAAAGAAATACACAATGATATTAGCTACGGAAAAAGAAGAACCTATGAAGTACAGACGTAGAATAACAATCACATGACACATAATCAAGCAGCAAATATTAATGCATACTGCATGACAGGGTTACGGTGTCAACAAAAACACAAACGAATTTGTGATACTTGAACTAACTTTGCATCTAAATCACATCTCCAGGCTTAAAAAATTTGTTTATACTGAGGTCAAGTTGGATAAGCAATTATTCATTTACGTGCTACAAAAGTAATAGATTTATGGTTGTTTTGAATTCTCATGATTGTACAGATTGACAGACTCATACTATAAATGATGCAATCAAATTACGCAGTGGGCAACCTGAGTGACATGGCATGCATACTGAAAAATTCAAATGTTGAAGAAAGAAAAATTACAACTTCTAGAACAATGTTCTCGGACAAAGAACTTCTACATCAATCTAGAACTCTAAGCACAGGAAGTTGAATAGAAACTCCAGATACATACACAGAGCTTGTTTGGTAGGAGGGAAAAGTGGAAGGAGGCCGAAGGGTGAGATGATTAGTGGAAGGATTTTGAGACCCGTGGTTGTTTGGTAGGAGAGAAAAGATGAGGAAATGGATTGGGTGAGGGATTTCAAATTCTTCAAAGAACCTCAATTTTAAACTCTCTCATTATGGAGGGATTAGAGGAGAGAATCCATACCAAACATAACAACACAAATATCCCCCACTTCCTCTCCATTTTTCTCACCTAGGGTATATTCCTTTATTTCCTTCTTATTATCTTTCCCTCTAATCAAACATAGCCTAAACTGTCCCTCTTATTAGATCTTAGATGTAATAAAGCCACTAATAAGATGAATGGTTTAGGCTACTATGTCATCAAATGGACTTTTACAGAGTATCTAACTTGTGCAGGAGTTGTTGTAGGCGAGGCTCTTGCACCCCAAAGAGTGATTCTGCAGGCTAAAAACTTAAACCTCACTTGGTGCTGTTTTGAAGGAGATGCTTCCACTGTTTTCAAGGCTTTCAACTCCTCAGCTGCTGTGCCTTTTGATGTTAGAATGCTGATTGATGATTGCAAACATCTCCTTCAGAGTTTTGATGGGTGGCAAGTGAATTGGATGCCACGTCGAAGAAATATGTTAGCCCACGTGGCGAAATGGAGTAGCCTGTCTGATTGCTTTGGTAACATTTTGATAGATTTTGTTCCGGGCAGTGTTTTGTTTGTTCTCGTTACTTTTGCTCGCACTGTCTGTCTTGTGTCCTGCTTGATAGCTAGGCTGGTTTTGGTTTCCTAGTGTTTTGGCTTACTTTTCTTTCTGCTGTGGTTAGCCTGTTTGTTTGGACTTGTTTTAGGGCTTGTTCGTGCCTCTTTAATGAATGCATCTTTCAGCCAAAAAAAAGAAAAAAAAGATTATACCAAATAAAACGTTGCTTACCTGGTCGATTAAGTACCTTAGCGCCCAAAGGCCTACTATGTCAGCTTTTGCTTCTTCCAAAGCAGAGTGAAGTTCTTGCAGCTCCTGCAATGAGAGGAGAGGGAAAACATGATAAATCACACCTCTAGTTAAATGTTTCAGCAAATAGTCCCAAGCTATCAACAACATCAAATTAATTGATTCTGCATCACTTTTAACAAATCGTCCCCCAAAATGTCTATAATCAATATCTTCTAAACTTTGATTTATACGCACGGTGGGACCTAAGTCTCCCTCCAAGGAAAAAGGATATTGTCACATCCTAACAAACCTCAATAATTAATACGCTGTTATAATACCTCATCTAGTTGTTAAACTAGTTCTTAACAAAGTCTTTATTTATTGCAATCTTAAATCTAAACATCAGATACTCTTTTTATGATCTTTAAGGGCAAAAGTAAGCTACATTAAGTAACTCGTTCATCCATCACTTAATAATCACGACTGTTACATAGAACAGAATTTTTTCAACCATCTCTGTTGATAAACTAAATGGAAATTCTTCCGGAGTTATTTTGTTTCCGCCATAGACGCAGTAATTCAATCCAAGCAATTTTTTAAATAAAATAATGAGTACAAAAGATAAACTAAACAAATCCAGTCATAGAGCTAACCAATCTAACAGTAGACTTTTCCCCATTTGGAAGTACTATGGAATGAGGTCCAATCCCATGGCAGCACTCATGGCAGATAGTGTGAGTGAAGAAAGAGTCAAAATCCACAAGTTCTTGTTGTTCCTTCGTAATACACTCATCAGCTATAGGCTGAAGAATATGCTTGAACCTGGATTAGGCAGCTTGATATTATAATGACTATCTCAATTCAAAAAAGGATAGAAAGAAAGATACACCAACAAACTAAGAAAGGAATAAAGGGAATAAATTCATGAAGTCTCGCAATAGCAAGAATAACAATGTTGATAAAGGAGTCATGTACTTGGCCTCCGAAACATTCTTAAGCATAACCATTGATGTTCCGTGATCTTTTACTATGCGCTCGTCATTTGGTAGATTGAAGGCGACAGTTTGAGGACCCTTCACATCCTGATGTATAATTTAAGATTTTCAGCTACTGGATAAATGGGCAAATATTGGCAAAGAGTAATTTTGGACAAACAAGCACAAAATTATGGATGTACATATTACACGAATCCCAAAATAGGAAGCAATTAATATTCTATACTATAATACCCAGAATAGGCATGATGCTTGCTGCATGACTAGTGGTTGAGATATACATGTCTCAGTGTTGTTCAACCAAATGCAGTATTTACAATCCCCAGTTGTTTCAAATTTTTCTGAAAACACCATCACTTATTTGGCAATTAAAGTGCAGTGCCTAAAGTCAAAACAAGACACAAAACAAACTTACAATGTCTAGTTACTCCATATAATCCTAAAACCTTCAATGAAGTTGTGTGCTGCCTAATACGACCATGAATTTATTTTTCTCATATTCTTCAAAGATCTCCATAAGACGTACAATTAAAATGGTAACACCAAAAATGATGATCAATTTGATCATAATGATTTGGTGACAAGATCAATGCACGTCATGTTACTAATTCAATCACCATGGAAGAATTTTCCAGTCAAAAGCTTACCCCGGCATTATAGAGGAGGTTGATGACTCTAATTGGAGCCGCAATCACATCTTTTGATTTGTACATATTGTCCAAGGGAAGATTTTGTTCCAAAACCTACAAATTCATAACACTTTTAGGACCATACAATAGATAGGGAGAAAAAACCGACAGAAAAAACAATTTACAACGAGAAGAGTACTGAACAAGAATACCTGCAAATTATCACCAAAAAGTTCTACTTGAGCTGTTGCTTTGTCATCCCTAACACCGATAAATGCTTCAAATGTAGCCTAAAATGCACTAAAACTGTTAGGTCTATGTGACATCTGAATAAAGCGACAAAGATTAAGACACAAGAACAAAATGAACTTTAAATGTAGCTGTATAATGCAGAATCAATTACAAAAAGGTGCAGGGGGTTGTGGTGGTTATTTATAAAATTTTCCCCGACACAAATCTAGTCGTAGCTAATGGCTTAGAATTCTGTACAGACGGATCAACAGAGCCATCCTGTCAAGCTCCCCAGAATCACCGAGTATGATGCCCTAGGTGAGCAAATTTTATAAAATCTCACTTACAATGTGGACATTTGCCGGCCTTATGCCCATCTACTAATGTGATTTTTTTAAAGGCAAATATCGCAACACAATATCACTTATGATGCTAAGTCAGTTATTGCATCTCTAGTAGATGCCCCTTTGATAATTTAACGCCTCATTCTAATGTTAATATTTTACATCATTATAAAAGCAGAATCCATTTTTCAACGATGCCACAAAATTATCGAAACATTTCGCACGTTTCTATTCTTTTTTTTTTTTTTGCTTCCTCTTCTTTTGTTCCCCCCTTCTTCTTTTATTTGCAACTTTGGCTTCTATTTTGTTTCTTTTACTTTTCTATCCCTCTTTTTGCTTTTCCCTCTAAAATTTCATATATTTTTTAATCGACTTCATTTTACTTTTTTTTTTTTTAATTTTCTGATTTTTCTCTGTTAAATTTATTTTTCTTACAAATGTATCCTCACTTAAGTGTTTTTGTTATAATTTCTTAGAATATTATACATCAAATGTAATCTTTATAATTTTTTTATACCTACCCATTGAAATATTTTTTTCTTCCTCACATTTGCTCCTGTAAATATCTTTTTACTTCTTACATGTTTCTAAGTAGTTTTCCATCTTTTACACACTTAAGTAATTTGCGTTGGTACTTATATCTATTAACATCCACTCAAGGAGGATCCGTTTCTCCTTTAGTGGCTGCGCAAAACATATTGCACATGGTCAAAACATGCGAAACGCTTCGAACGGCTTCTTTTTTTTTTCCCCCAAACGTTTCGCCAAGGTTTTTTCTGTATCTTCTGAGGTTTTTATTTTTTCTACTTTTTTCAAGAAAATTTTTTACTGTATTTTGCTTTTTTCCCCCTGCTTTTGTCTCTATTACTTTTTTCCTTTATTTTTTTTTCCCCTTCCAACAATTTGTATAACCATTGTTTTAAAAGATGTCTGTGCGCCTTTGACTAGCATGGACAAATAAGAGAATAAAAGAGTATTGAAGAAAAAAGCAATCTAGCAACATCATCTCTTTTGCAGCATAACCTATGGCCCTATCCAAGTTTGATCACAATCTTTATCTTACATCATAGGTGAAGACAATGAAAATAAAAGCTACAAGAAACAACTTTATAAACTATACCTTGTACCCAAAGAGTGTATCTTCGTACGTCTCATATGGACCAATAGTAACATCCAGCTTTGAGTCCTACACAGGAAAGAAACATATGTTACTGATTCGTTTTCCTTTATTTCATAAATCTGCCTTGGAATATTGGGGTAAATTATGCTTAGTTCTCTATGAGTTTGTATTAGTAAATTTGGAATCCTGCCTGCATATATGGTGATTTACATTTGGAAACCTGTGTTTTAAAGGGTATAGGTGATAGAAGGGTAAGTCTTGGGAATTGGAAGTAATTGTATGACTAAATTAAAATTGAATGGCCAAAAATTGTGAAAACTAGAACTGAAATTTGTAAATTTTTCCATAAGTTAAGATTTTAATTTTGAAGAAAAGTGCAGTGAATGTTACTGTATGGTTAAAAATGCATACTACCCATTTGTTTGCCACTCCTCACGCTTAAGCTTACTGTATGGTTAAAAAAGCTTAAGCAATTAGGAGGTGCCAACTATAGTTTTATATTTTAAAACTCCTCACGCGCAGGCCAGACTATGGGCAAACATGCGGGTTATTAATTAGAAAGCCCCACATAGAATAAACCTGGAACATATTAAGGCCAAAGACATAATGACAGTTTTGAAAGGGAATAAAGAGAGTGATCACATGAGTTTGAACTGAGAATCTCCTGCTCTAATACGATGTTAATTTACCAATCCATCCGAAAAGCTTAAGCTGTTAAGATGTGGGTTAGTAATACATCTAATCCTACCAATCGGTGTTCCTAATCAGCACTTTATAGTTTGGTAGGTAGACATTGTATGCACTAACCAACTTCATCCAGGCAATATCTGAGTCATAGTAGTCATTTGAAAGGAAAGCATCAGCTCTGCTATGAAGAAATCTCTTCAAACTGCATAAATAGGGAAAATATAATAGATATTTGTAATTTAAATTTTTAAGCAGTATAAAATAATATATGATGCAGGACAAGACATGAGAGAATAGAGATTGAAAATAGAACTACGATAGAGAAGAACCACTAGCAAGGTAGAAATAGAACCACAATAAAGAACGAAAGGATTCTAGAGAGAGAACAAGTATATAAGAGGAGGAAACTCAATAATTTCAATATTCATTCATTAACCATTCTCTTAACTAAAATTACAAAGCTATCATCTTAATAGGAAAACCAAATAATCCAAAACAGAAAACTAAACCAAAAATGAAAATAAGGAAATTTAAAAAGGGGAAACTAGCCTAACGACATAAATCCTGTATCAAATAGAAACTGTATATTTAAATTAATTAATAATGAGATCTCCATCACAATATCTATCTAGTAACCACTCAACAGAGAAACTTAAGAACATCAATACCTAGGTGAGCTGCTCAAATCACCGGCTTTATGCAACAACTTAGCGGCCTTTGCAAGGAAAGAATTGTACTCTTCAGAGAATGGAACAATATATAGATCATTAGTCGATTGCACTAGCTTCTCTGTATCATCAAGTGTCTTATTATAAATCGAAGAATCCAGATTGAATTCGCTGTGCCTTTTGATGACATTGAAAAAGCCAGTTGCATCTTGTTTTTGGGAATCTGTTAAGCTGCTCTTCCATAGTTCAAATTCCTATTGCAAATTTATTGGTCATCCATCATACAAGTAAAACATTGTGCTTTTTAGAAATCATAAAATCAGCTCGATTATACCATTTTGTCCATATCTGGAGGATAGAAATTTGCACCGGGTGGTTTCAGCATGGGAAATGCAGCTTTGTATTCGAGACCCTTCCACCCTGTAACTGCTCTTGTGGCATCAGGAAGCAACTTTAT
Organism: Morus notabilis; assembly: GCF_000414095.1. NCBI lineage: Eukaryota > Viridiplantae > Streptophyta > Magnoliopsida > Rosales > Moraceae > Morus > Morus notabilis. The sequence goes on from NW_010365947.1 coordinate 66,823, forward strand.
GGCAGAATCTGCAGTTGTCAAAAATGCCTCGTTCTCATCAAGGCAAGACCTGTTGATAGAAAATCACTTGGAGTTGGAACACTTTTTTTTTCTTTCATTTGGCTGTTATAATATCAAAACTACAACTTACAACATGACAAAAGGACACATCACAGTAAAATAATAAATATTTGAGCAAATAAATAAATCACTGAATGGGAAAATTCAAATTTCTTAAAAACAAACCACAGTAACCAGTAACAAGCAGAGGAACATACTTAATAGAACTAATAAAGCTGCCTTAACTGCAATTTAGTAACTTTTGCAGCTAAAAATAACTTTTGAAGTTGCGATTAGAATTGTTGAGATATTTTGTTCATGGACCTGATATGGCGCCATAATAGCTCAAAAAGAGGTTCCCTCACCATTGGAATCAAAAATAAGTCTTTGACTTCATTCCAGCACATTGTTCAAATATAATATGTTAATGCCCCTTCAGGCCATACCAGAGAATAATCTAGAAAGACAAACCCGACAGCACCAGAAACTTTTTATAGCATGTTAATACCTGTCATATGCCTGTGTGTCTTCATGCATATAAGTTTTTAAACGCATAAATATGTCCAAGAATCTACATATGGGGGGAGACAGGCCAAAACATTCATTGGAAGATACTTCAGAAAAGATTTACCATGGACTCTTATTAATCAAATAATAGGCCCATTTTAACTTGTCTATATCTGTTGCATTCATATGCTCCTTCAACCAAGCTCTTAGATCAGGATTACTGTACCAAACCTGATTTTAAAGATTACAAGTAATTAGAAAGATGCAACCAACTGTAATTTAGGAAAGGGAAACAAAAAGATTAATCAACGCAATACATAGTGCTTATAAGGTATTGCGAAAGGAACCAATAAGTCACAACGTCAAGCCAATGTAAAACATGGAAATTGCTAAAAAGAAGAGAGGGGGAGGGGGGGGAGAGAAATTACATTCCGACTGATATTCGACCGCATGAAGAAGAAATTCAAATATGTGTTTACATAGCTATCTAACTATGCATATATGTTATACAACCTGCTGATGAAATATTTCATCCATGATTGTTGCAGCCTTAATAAGTAGTGCTAGAGCCTCCTTATCAGCTTCTGAAAACCCAGTCAACTGCAACAAATAAACAGAAAAAATCACCTCCAAAGAAAGGGAGAAAAGAAAAAAGAAACAAAATGGATTAATGGAAAAATTATCTCACATTTCCAGTAAACTTCAATAGGAAAGACAAAATGATATGGAGGATACTCCAAATGCACAAGGGGAATTATAACATCAAGATAGTTGCAAAAAAGATTTTAGAGCGTGTATCCTAAATTATAATTTTTTTCATTCTTTTATAAAAGCCAAATTCTTTCATTAGGACAAATAAAAAATGACATCCCAAATTTACCTTTTTCACTTGGCATAAAGCGGACAAAAGAGATTTAGAGTACACATCCCAAATTATCAATTCCTTTCTTTCATATTCAAAATATTTAGCCGAATTCTTTCATTAGGAAATCTTGACCCATCTAAATTTTATTTTCCTTCTCATTTCTCCCCCTCTTCATGGATCTAGAATTCTAAAGATGGGAAATATCTAATAACATAGTAATAACTAACGGAATTGAATTTACTACAAGTACAAAATCTAAGCACCTCCAATCAGAAGTACATAAGAAAACTATTATGAAAGACAAAATGAGAAGAATTCAGGGTGTAGAAGAAACTGATAGTGTTGCAGGCCGTGGATTTTTTTTTTTTTTTTTAATCATCGTTATATTATAAGATAGAGAACACCAAAACTGAAATACAGCAACAGCATAGTATATGAATAGGACAAGAAAGATAACCTCTGGATCGAGTGAAACAGGAGCATATCGACGTAGTTGGTTCTGTAGGGTTAGACAACGTGCTACATTGTTCTCTGTGTACCTTAGAAAAATAATTCAATTATGGCATAAGGAGAAATAAAAAAGGGGAAATGTCAACCTGTGTAGAACCTTTTGAAGTCCGTGAATCTTTAGGAAAATTATTCAAATATGAAATAAGTAGAAGTAGAACATGAAGAAATGTGAATCCAGAGAGCAATATAATAGCCCTCATTCTTTTTTCCCAGTTTTCCAACAACAACTTTTTTTTTCTTGGTATATTTATTTTTGCGCTTTTACACCGGAGGTCCCCAAACTTTTTGACCTTTGCACTTGGGTCCCCATTTGGAAAATATGGATGATTGGGTCCCCAAACTCACATTTTCTTAGCATTTGGGGTCCCCCTTCTTAAAATTTTTTATTTTATAATTTTGTTGTTATTGTATAGATTTGTTTTTTTTTTAATTAGACTTTTCACATTATTTTGAATATGAAATAAAAGTGAAAAATTTAAGGGATGCATATCAGAAGATGTGTGATGTTTCAGATTTATAATTATTTGGGAGGATGTTTATATTAACAGAAAGAATGGATCAGGAAACAAATTAAAGAAGATGATTCTATTTTTCTTTTCTATCTCATAAATAAAGTCATAAGATAATATCCTTATTTTACTCTCCATTTCATTACCTAAGTTATTTACCTCCATCTCTTTCCAATTTTTTTCCTCGTCGAACATAACCTTAATGAATGAGTACTTTGATAGATCTTTCATATATCCCATCATAATTATAATTGTAATATGAAAAAAGAAAAAAGAAAAAGAACATAACCATCAACGTCAAAGACAACAAGTGTTTAGGGACCTTTATGTCAAAAAAAAAAAAAGTTTTTGGAGACCCGAGGCACAAGAAAGCCATCAAATATTGAGCTCTGATGGCATTTAACAAAAATATAATATGGGGACTAACCCCTGCCAATAAACTGGGAATTTGGGACCCAGTTGTCAATTTTTGAAATGGGGACACAAGTGCCAAGAAAATGGGAGTTTAGGGACCCAAATAGCAAAGTTTGGGGAACCCCAGGTGCATAAAACCCTCAAGTTTTTTTTTTTTTTTTCGAAAAAGAAGTCAGCAATTTTAGGTTTATTAACAAAACACGAAGACACAAAAAAGATCTTAACCTTTGTCAGCTGTATTCACAGTAAATAAGATAAGCACACGCACACATTATTGATTATGGACGTGTTTGGAAGAGCTTCTTAAAAGCCGTTTTTGGCTTGCTGGCTCCGAAAGCTACTTCTAGAAGTGTTTGGATGATCTGTCAAAAGCGCTTCGACTTTTCAAAAGAACTTCCACAAAGCCACAAATGTGGCTTCCAAAGAAGACACTTCTGACTAGACTTTAAAATTTGTCCCAGAATTTCATTAGGGCACTATAAGTATAAACTTAATTCCAACACTTCTATTATTTATTAGAATATTTAAAAATTGTTTTGACCAATTAAGCTCTTTTATTCTAAACACTCTATAGCTTTTACTTCTCTCCTACTGACAAAGAAAAAGCAAAAACTCTACCAAATGGGCCCTATATATATATATATGTTGAAAGGCACGTTGAATCGCTCTTGTTGATTTTTCCTCTATTAAGGTATATATTGGAAAATCAAGTAAAGAAAGGGGGCAAAAAAGATAAATAAAACTTAAGAAAAAATTGGAAAAACAAAGATGTTCCAAGAAGAAAAAGAAAAAGAAAAAAAAAAACTTAATAAGTAAATATCAACTAAAGAAGTCATCCCTGCATGATAAGACAGAATTTGTTATAAATTTTAAATTATAAGGGATCCTTTTAATGTATATTGCCAACAAAACACAATTGCCACATAGTTGCATACCTTCTTTCAATTATGTCAAATAGCTGACCATATTTTCCATTTACATCATAGGGGACATATTCTGGATCTTCTTTTGCAAGCAAGCTTCTATATTCCTTGTAAGAGATATATTTAACTGCAGAGACTTCTATTTCCTATCATTAAATAGAAACACAGAGACACGATTAGATTCTTGTGAAGTTCAGATTCAAGAATCAGTCAGTTATCACACAAGTAATATCCAGATGAATGAGGCTTCAACACAGATATGTATAGCAGAAAAAGCAGCGTAAACTGGGTATAAGATTCAGAGAAAAAACTTATGCAGGCAAAGACATGTACAATGGAAGATGTTAAACTGGTATGGAACTAGAGAAATGAATCCTATTACTCACTCAAAATGGTACAACAGACTCATGTATTATTGCTAAAAACCATCCAAATGAGATAACTACCAGACAAAAATCTAGTATGCTCCTACTTCAAAATTAACAATGTACTTTCTACATTTCATTCTTTTCTATCAAAATGCACAAACATGATAAAGTGTATGGTTAGTAGTTTATGAAGCGCCAGGAAGGACTTTGAAACTATACAGAATGCAGAAGAACTTCTATGCGAGTGATATTTCCCAGATAGTAGAAGGACATATCCGTTACCAAACAGTTCAACCATTTAGACAAGGCAAGCACAACGTAGTATCAAATTCAAGAATAAACTGAACTCTAGAGTTATGGGACAATCTTATTCACTATAATTTTTCTCCCATGTCTCCTAGCATGAAACGATCTCTCCTTGAAGTTGAACATACAACTTTCATACAATTCTCTTGAAAAAGAGACATGGCTTGGTACTCTCCACCACCGCAATGACCTTTATCCAAAGAACTAAATAAGCTACCACCATTAGGCAACATATAAGCAATGTGGAACAGACATTTGCTACAATAATGGGAGCAGAAGCAGCTTCTCCATAGGTAAGAAAATCTAGTTAATGCGCATTCACAAAGTACAGCTTGTAAATGAACATGGTACCTTGGAGGGTTATGTGACGAGCATATATATATATATATATATATATATATATATATATATATATGTATATGTATGTATGTATAATAAAAGGAAAACACACCCACCCACCCTTGCAACGAAACTTTGATCAACTCAAAGGCCGGTAATGCAAATTACTATTTCCGTCTCAACCCTATTAATGATGAGCCTCGTGAGAAACTACAATTTTTTTTTTTTTTTTAAAAGAAATGAGAACTTCTATTGATAAAAGCAAGCTTTTATATTTAAACGAACTCATACTACCATTGTAAAACGTTTATTTGTAAACAGTCATCAAGAACTGTTTATTACATGATCTATTACTTTGTGAGATTAAAAAAAATAAATAAATAAAAGAGAAAAGCTAAAATACAATAATGAAGCATAAAAGGTCAGAAATTAATCATTAAAAATGGATTCACACCCATATGTCAATCAAAATAAAAAGTCAAGTGAATTTGAATAAATAGGATAATTAGGATTATCCTACTTACCTGAAGAGTAAATGCCTCAAGAGGGATTGGATCTAATGTTGTTACCAAATATACGTCACTGAATTCATTGTTGATGAATGTGCCGTCATTTGTGACACTACAATGAAAATGCAAAGATAATATCAGATATTAGAATAATGTTAAGCATTCAAAGTATATACTAAAAAGGCTAAACATATAGCAGCTTAAAGTATACAACTCAATTCTGGAATAGCTCTTAGTGGACAAACAATGAAACCAGACATAAATTTCTGAAGGAAGGTTTTTTTTTTCATAATGAATTCTTTTTTTTTTTTTTTTTTGATATCCAGAAGTTTAAGGAACCCACTTTGTGAGCCCAAGTTTGAAACCAGAGCCTTCCGCCAAACCCTAGAATCTTTGGAAGGCAAGAAACTATGACTTTTGTCATGTAGGTGCCCATGAGCCAGAGGTGGTTCATTATGAATTCTTAGCCAAGCACATAAGACCTTCTCCATTATGGAGCGGAAAGTAACTACAAAGCCAGAAAAGAAAATGCAGGATCAACCATTTTCCCCTTTAACATAGGATGCTAGATTTTAACCCATCTTTCACCAATTAAGATTTTTTCTTTAAAAAAAAATGACATCTTCACACTAATGCTTTGAGTTGTCATCTGGTAATGTGAAAGTTTAACCTTATCCCTTCTGAGCAATGTCCTTATATTTGTGTGACAATCCTACAGCATGTGCCTCTCCTAGGTAACGACAATCTCCTAGAAATCTAATGCCGCTATCCATTATTTGCTTAACAATTTTTTAGTAGGTATGTGCATGGTCTTTTGGGTGAGTATTTTTGTGCTACTTCTTCTTCTTAATATTATAAACCATGGACTTATCTGCAATTACATTTGCTTAGGTTTTCATATGGTAAGCATAAATTACATAACAAGAACACAGAGTCCCATCAATAGCAAGACAATCCCACCTTGCTTATTAACTAATAGCACTCCAAGCACTAACCCTTCTCTTTACGCTAATAAATCAAAACATTAACTTAAGGATCACAAGACTATATTGGAATAAGCTGATATAAGGGAACACAAAGTAAAAAGATAAATAAATAAATGAATTCATCAGCATTTACAACAATTGGAAGCTCATAGTGTGCTACATGCTAGGAAAGGAGTTACCAAAAAATGTAAAGGGAAAAAAAAAAAAAAAAAAAAAGCTTAATCAACTGACCACTCTTCAAGATAAACGAATATCTTCTCAAATGCATCCTTTGGAAGGATTACACCAAGTTCTTCTTGAAGCTCCCTCCTGAAAGTATAATATAATATTTTTCAGCGGCAAGCATTATTTAGAAGCCGAAAAATTAACAATGGAACTGTTTAAACCACCAAAATCGTATCAATAACTCATGTACAAAACTAAGAAACGACGCTAAGAAGGATAAGTGCTTAATCTAGAAACAAGTAGCATATAGGCATTCATGTGATCTAACAATGATTTGGCAAGGGAAGCGGAGATAATGAAGTACTTAATTTAGAATGTAATAGGCATTACACAGGAACTTCTATGTTAAAGAGTTAACAATCATGGAAAGAAATAAGACCTTCAAAAGAAATGAGAAACAACTAAAGACTCGTCTACACAAGGGATGAAAAAGTGAGAATAATACATATGAGCATTGAGCAATTCGATGGTAATAGTTTATTTTTCTCACCACTCTCCGCAAAAATTAAAAGACAAATGACACTAGATCTAGGCGAAATTTTCCTGACAAGATCTTGAGCTTGGATCATAAAGGAGGAAAACAAACTATAGCCAATCTATCGGCCACCGTTAGTATCAAAGGGCCTCGATGAAAACCATATAAAAAATCAGAGGAAAAAAATTAAGAAAAAATAAATCTAGATTGTGAACTTAAATTACCTTCACGAAAGTCCAAATATTGGAAAGCTGAGCGTGTAAACCTATACATTACTATTAGAGTGGGGTTTCTAGGAGAATGAGGGTGTGACTACACAAACGCATATGCATATTTATATTAATAAAAGCATCATAATTTTGTTTGAGCTTTGTACACCTTAAGAATTATCGCTTCAGTCCACAACTTTTAAAAAAACAAAAATAAGTTTTATCTTGTCATCTTATTTAACAGGTACGGGCCCATATGAAATAGAGACTAAGTTAAGGCTCTACAAGAGTAGTGACAGGCAACAATCCACCAAGAAATATGATCCAAAGCAATGACAGTTTAGAAGCAACTTAACCACAATGAATACGTTTCCAGAGACCACGCAAAGGCCACCGACCAGGTGAAGTGCATAACTAATGCAAGAGGGCCAAATATTTAAAGAAAATGATTTAAAATAGACTTTGTAAGCTGTAGAACATAAAGGTTGTTCCACCAGTTTATAGTCAACCATTCATTTTACACCCTAAACCCAAAAGCCTACAGAATATAGCATGATTAAGCAAGTAAGGTCTATAACACAACCAAAATAACCCTTGAACCAAATTTTCTCACAATATGTACATATATACAACACAGAAAACAAAACTCCATTGTTGGTGCTTAGCTCAAAGCTCTACAAGAACATTAAAACCAAATACAATAGAACATTAGAGTTACCTAGCCGTTATAAGCGACGAGTCGCCGGTGGATATGTGGCCGGCGCTGGAGATATCCCAAAATCCTGGCCATGAATCCTTGCAGTCAGCGCGCCGTTGGAGAAGCAATTCTTGCGTATTCTCGGCGTAAATCCACACATGAACTGCTCGATGGTAATCCCCATCTCGATGCACATCTCCTCTATACAACACGCCAAATTATCTCATGGATTCAGATTATCAAAAAGGCTTTAGAATCTTTCTTGTTTTCTTTTTTTTTGTTTTGTATTTATTTCTCTCTTGGAGTAACAAAATCCATGATAGTATTCAAAATGAATCCCGGATCAGTTACAATAACATTGCAAAGTTCAATTCTCGAAGTTGACTATAGAAAGAAAGAAACGAAGATTATGTCCTGTTTGTTTGCCGAGAAAGAAAATCAGAGAAAAAACAACAGGAGAAGAGGAAAAAAAAATGGGTAAAGGATGGCTTGCCTGGGTTTGGAAATACCAGTCTTTTGACCGGTTTGAGTGAGGACGTCGAGGTGTTCCTCTTGCAAGCCAGCATCGCCCACCGCCATTGCTCCGTCTCTAAGCTAAGTCTAAACATATATTGTTTTTTTATGAATAAATAGGAAGTAGGAATTTTTTAAAATTCTTATTCCCTGCCAGGTAGAAGAAGCAAGACTTTTGCCACCAGTGTCGCCACCAATGATAGAATCTGTCCCAGCAAAAAGCTCCCAATTTTATTTATTTATTATTTATTTTTTAAAAATTTCTCATGTATTCACTTATTAAGTCCCGTCCATTTCACGTATTCGAATTTAAAATTCGAGTTTTGTTATAATAAAAAAATTTTAAAAACAGTCGGATCTAATTTTTTTATTATAATAAGAGGATGTTTGGTACTTAGATTCGTTCTCTGATTCGAATCATAGTTCGTAGTTCACTACAGTATTTTCTTTCACAAAAAATACACGTAATTCGAAAATAATTCTAATTACATAGTTCTAATCCATGAACCAAACATCTCCTAAAAAACTTTTACATAAAGTCACATCTCAGCTCGAATCATCGAACTAAACAGTCTTTTAAAACAACAGTATTCTCTACTTATCGACCGTCAAATCTGTTTTACTTTTTAATCTAATTTAATTTTTAATTAGATTTAATACAAATATAATAAGTAATAAACAAAAAATACCAATATTTAAAAAAAACACAGAAAAAATCTCTTATATTTTTAAAGAATATTCTTTTATTAATGTTTAATAAAGCTTGTTTTTTTCATGCCAAAGCACTATTGAGAAAATTTAAAAAAATAATCCCTCAGCTTTAACTAAATCTAATATCTACTCTTGTGTTTTTAATAATTCAAAAAATATCCTTTACGTTTTTAATTTATTCAAAAATTATTCCCTACGTACGTTTTTTAAAAAAGTAAAAAAGTAACCTTTTAATTGATCATAATTTTTAAAGTGCCAAAAATATTCTCAAGATGTGCTATTTAGAAATTATTTTAGACATTAAATATATAAAACTTTTAAATATAAATTTTAAAACTAAATACAATCAAGAAAACAAAAGAGTCAACATGTTTGGATGACTGCAGAATAGTGTTAAGCGTAGGGATGGAAGAGATTAAACAAGTTCAAATCCACTAATTGTGTATCAATAATGAGAGCGCAAGATACTGTGTAAAACTAGATCAATTTGATTGATTTTGGATTTTCTTCAAAAACGCAATTTATTTTATTAAAAATTTTACCTATTTTCTTTAAATTTAGTTTTTTTACTTATTAATTTTTAAAATAATGTTTGAATATTTACCATTAAGGTTTTTTACGTCATTTTCAACAATTTGACCACTTAAAGGGTTATATTTGACTTCTTTTAAAAAAACTTAGGGTATAATTTGAGATAATTTAAAAATAGAAGGGATACTTTTTATATTATCAAAAATATAGGCGTAAGTATTGGATTTACTTAAAACTGAGGGTGTTTCTTCCGTGAGTTTGAACCATTGCTCAATCCTTGCTGCTACATTCGTGAAATTTATGCTATGTTTGGTAGGAAATAAAGAAAATAGGATAGAAAAAAATACAGAAGTGATAAAAAATAGTAATGATGGAAAGAAAATTGATTTTTTTTTATGTTGTTTGGTATGAGAAGATGGAAAGAAAATGAGTTTACCTTCACTTGTTTGGTATTGAAAGTTAAATTGAGAGGAAAAAAAATTTACTTGTAAATTACTTTTATACCCTTACATTTTTTGTTTGGATGTTGATGGAGAAAATTGTAGTTTAGTAACTTTGCTCACTTTAATTACTTGTTCCCATTTTCCATCTCAATTTCTACCCACTTGTGGAAAGAAGAAAAATAGTGGGACCCATATGTATTATTTTCCACTCAATTTTCTCTTCATTTCTCTTTTCTCTCCTACCAAACAACTTACATTTCCATTTTCTCTCTTAAAATCTCTCCACCTTCTTCCTTCCTTCTACTTTTTTTTACTACCAAACATACTCTTAAGGGCTGTTCGGTAGCCCCATTTTTGAGTTAAAAACTCAAAAAAAGTAACTCGAGTTACAACTTTATTCGAGTTCATATTCTTTTAAGTTTGAACTCGAGTTTGGGACTAAAACTCGAGTTCAAGTTTTCCCTTCAACTCGAACTCAAATTAATGAATAATATTTTTTCTATTCTTAAAAATGCTATAACTTTTTCGTTTTAATTCTGATTGAGATGATTTTTTTTCTATGCGTTGACAACGAAAAGACGAATAAAACCCCACCCATATACCCTATTAAAATTTTTCATCAGCATTGAGTTTTTATACAAATTCAAGTTTTGACTCACTTAAACACAAACTCGAAAAGATTCTTATCTCAAACCATAACTCAAATGTACACAACCAAACACTAACTCAAGTTACAACTTTAACTCAAGTTATAACTCAAACAAACTCAACTCAAAATCTACACTCAAGTCACTTAACTCAAAAATGACAAAAGAACAGCCCCAAGTTTATGTTCAAACCTATAAATCAAACGAGTCTTAAATTTAAGGTCTCTTTTTTTTCATAACTTAGAGCATGTTTCTTTCACGCATTTGAACCCGTAATTTTGAGTCTGCTACACAACTTTTATCTCACAAAAAATTAAATAAAAGAAATCTCGCCAATGGTTTTCTCATAAAATTTGCATTTATAATTAAAATCACTAAGTTAAACGAATGAACCGACGGGTTATTAAATTTTTTGCTGTAGTGTTTTCTCTTATAAAAATTTAAATTTGACTTTATTATTATAATATTTTGTCTCACAGAAATTCACATTTTAACTCAAATTTTCAAACAAAATTGTAAAAATAACATATAAAGTTATTTTAGTCCAAATACATTGGGAAAAAAATTAAAAAAGAAAAGTCATTTAGAAAATTGCCATTGTAAAACGGTGAATTGTCTAGGTATTTTTTTAAAGTGTAAGAGAATAAAAGATTATTATCTTAGTTAGAACTTAATTCTTCATAATTCTGATTTCATTTTTTTTTTTTTTGGTTTTTTCGAGGAAACGAATTTTGATTTTTAGTTGTTTAAGGATATGATAATAAGGATTGGACAAACCACCCGTGTTGATTGTTGGTGTTAATAGCTTTTGGGGGAGGGGATTTGACTAGAAGATATGATTAATAATGGACGTGTTTGGAATTCGATCAAAAATAATTTTATTTTTTGTATAAAAATAAAAATGAAAATGTTTTTAATCTTAGACATAAATTATTTTTAAAAATGCATTTGGTAGTTTTATCAAGATATTATTTTCAATATAAAAAGCTCATTAATGTCTTTATCTCTTTCTCTCTGCTCGAGAGAGGAAAAAATGAAAAACGACTAAAAGTCATTTTTCATTTCTCTTTCATTTTACACTAAACCAAAAAATCGTTTTATTTCAGTTTTTTGTCTTTATTACGTCAAACGTCGTTTTGAAAACGTTTTCATTTTTTCTTTTCCAAAAAACGTGAAAAATAAAAACGGTATCAATTTCAAACACGGCCAATTTGATTCTCAATAAATATGTATCTATAGAAAATTGGGTGGAATAGTTCGTAGTGATTCTCAACAAATATGTATAGAGAGTAAATTAGGTGGTATGTATGGATTTATGTCTTTTTTTTTTATAATTGGATTTATGTCATGTTAATTATTTTCTTTATTCTTTACTTTGAGTAGACATTAATCTCGTTTATTTTAGATCCCTCTTCTCCTTTCTCAATAAGTCTGCCCTTCTCTCTCTTTATAACGATCCGACGTAATCGTTATTTAAATTGTTTAAACACGACCTTAACTTAATTACCTAAATTTACAAACATTTTTTTATTAAGAAAAACACTCACTTAAACAGTCAGATTGGATTAACATATAACTTGAAAACATTTAATCAATATCAAAAGCTTATGTAATAAAATATACTTATAAATATTCTTCCTTTGAAGGTTAAAAGCTTTTGTTCATAGTATAAATACTCAGTGGAAAACTTTCTTTCTAGAAAACGTATAATTAAAAACTTATAAAAATTGTGAGTTAAGTTGGCAGTTGGATCATTCTTAGGACACCTAAGATACATGGTTTGCTTATTTTGAAACGTAAAGTACTTAGAGTCAGTGAAGGATTTAAGTATAACTTAGTGGGGACTACCGCTCTCACTCAAATTTTTTTTAAAAAATATCACCTTTAAAAATTTAAAAATTTTATACTTAAGCTTCTACTGAAATAATATATACCCCAACTAAAATAAAATATATTTTCTTATATGCCCCCACTAAGAATATTTGTTAAAAAAAATTTAGTGTACACCCTCACTCCCTCACTAAAGTGAAATGTTGACTCCGCCACTGCTTAGAGTACTTGAAATCTCATCACTAGGATTGTTGTCTATTTAATCCTAACTTAGAGCACACGTTACTTAACATAAATTATTTATTATCAATACATAAAATTGAAGAACTTAGGGATTGTTCTTTTGTCCAAAAAACTCAAAAAAAGACAACTCGAGTTCCAACTTTATTCAAGTTCATGTTCTTTTAAGTTTTAACTTTATTCAACTTTACTCAACTTTATTCAAGTTACAACTTCAACTCAAGTTATAACTCAAATTCAACTCAAAAATTACACTCAAATTACACTCTAAAAGAATAACCCTTTAAAATGTTGTGTTAGTATCTATGATCTCCTTCTTCACCGTTCGTCATGCCGCTTACCCAACTCATCCTATAATGTCAATACTAATTAACTTCTTACTTACAACATAAACATGATTCTAAACATAGACATAAACATAAACTCCACATAATATTATACACAAACACTGAGATCATAACATAAACTTATCAAGATCTTCCCATTAAGTTAAGAAGTTGGTAATCCTCTCCATAAGTTGCGAGTATAATATGACACTCTTAACTAGCGTGTCTTATTCATTTCATTTATTTTTTGTGCGTCTGCATTATGACAACCCTACACGAGACTAAATTAATTAAACAACACATTTTAAAATATTTAAAGCAAATAACAGTTTATTAGGTAAATATTTTATTTACAATTAATAAAAAGATTTTTTTTTAGGTAACTTTTTTTTACGATTATAAAAAGATTTTTTTTATGTAAATAAAAATTGTTTTACCAGTAAAAAATGAAATATTTAGAACTCATTTATTTCATGCATTTAAATTTATAATTTTGATTCTATTACATTATTTTTTCTTATAAAAATTTAAAATTTAAATACTAAAATCAAGAATACTAATTTAAACGAATAAATAAATATGCCATTAAACGAGATTATAGGTCGGCCCGGCCCATCTTGGCGCATCCACTTTGCCCGCTCCGCACTCGCATAATCGACTCGGTCTCTGTGAGCGAGTCAAAAACCCCGAAAAGAAAAGTCAAGTTGTTGAAACGCAAGCCATTTGGATTCCACATCCGACACCCCTCCTCTTTCGATTCTCAGCTTGTATGTAATTCTCTCCCTCTCTCTTTCTCTAATCTCTCATTTCCTTGTCTCGTTTTCGTGATTTTCTGAATTGAGTTTCCAATTAGGGTTTTTGATTGATCGAAATCTTTGAATAATTCTTCAGGGATTGAATTGATTCCGATCGTAAAGAAGAAGAAGACGAAGAAGTAGAAGGTTTACAGAGATGTGGGCTGCTTCGTGCCTGGCATCGTGCTGCGCGGCTTGCGCGTGCGACGCGTGTCGGACGGTGGTGTCGGGGATCAGCCGCCGCTCCGCCAGGATCGCCTACTGCGGCCTCTTCGCTCTCTCTCTCATCGTCTCTTGGATTCTTCGCGAGGTCGCCGCTCCTCTAATGGAGAAGCTCCCCTGTATGTGATAAAGTTTAGCCCTCCCTTTGTTTGATGAATGAATTTATCTATATGATTATGGCTCTTTTAGATTTTATTTTTTATTTTTCCTTGTTCGTGGAATATCGGAGTCCAATAGTAATTCTTAGCAAACTTGTCAAGAAAAGAAAATTTGGTCTTTCGCTGGTCATGATTCTTTGGAGTGATAATAACAAAAATCATACGTGTTTTTAGCGAATCACGATTTGTAAAACATAACGGATAACTTGAATACGATTCGTAAAATATAAGGAATATTTGCTGAAAATGTAGTGTGGAACGTACCATTTCAATGAAATTCAGAGAGGAATGCGGGGGGGTTGTTTGTTATTGTTATTAACCCTTCTTGGGACGATATTCTCTTGACTTCTTTAGTTTGAATTATCGTGCAATGCGTATTGTCATGGGAAACTATTTTCTGATTTTAATCATTCGATTTAGAATCAGATATTTGGTTGAATAAAATTGTGATATTGACTTTGTGATGTGGACAAGTTGGCGAAGGAAGAAGACTGGGTTTACTTTGAATTTGCTTATAATTTATCACTAGATTTCAGAGAACTTAAAAACAGTACACTATTTCTTATTGCATTGACACGCAGCTGATATAAGATTAGCCGATGAGTTTTTGAATATGCTGCCTTTTTTTTTTTGAAAAGGAAATATGCTGCCTTTTATTTTCTATTATTTTGTTTTTCGTAATTATATCTCGGTGGTGTTTTGTCGATGCAGGGATCAACAATTTCCATCACACACCTAGTAGAGAATGGTTTGAAACAGATGCTGTGCTGCGTGTTAGCTTGGGGAATTTTCTCTTCTTCACTATCTTAGCAATTTTAATGGTCGGTGTAAAGAATCAGAGAGATCCCCGTGATGGTTTGCACCACGGTGGATGGATGATGAAAATTATTTGCTGGTGCCTTCTGGTCATCTTTATGTTTTTCCTACCAAATGAGATTATTAACTTCTATGGTAAGCATTTTTTTTCCCTTTTCGGGGTTTCTTGTTTTACTTTTTGCTAACTTTCTGACGAAAACCCTAGCTCTGGGAGTACAAATCGAATAAGGAAACAGAGATAAGGTTTCTTGAATCAGAAATTGAAAAAAAAAAATTTGTTACAAGTTTGTTAGGATTTGGAGAGTCTGATCCACTCCCTATCAGCTTAGCCGAATTGTTACTACTAATCCTCTTCCCAACTAACTGACTCCTCTATTTATACTTTATTATTGTCTCTAACTACTCTACACACATAATAGCACCACAAATGAGCACAATCTTTGCAGTTAACCTTCTAAATAACCCCCAACTGACTTGTAACACAGCTAACTAACCTAACCAACCCGAGTCTTATTATTACCTCTGCCAAAAAAAAAAAAAAAAACTTGCCCTCAAGGTGGAAGCCAAGAAATTGCAGCTAAAGGACATCACTTTCTTTCCATCTGTATTCTGAGTCATCCAACATTGGCCTTACCCATACCAGGATTTCCTTGTAAGCTCGCCTTTTCTTTTCCCAACTTAAACCTCATGGTCGTTGTCTTCCAATTGACAAGCATTTTCCACAAACTTGCCAACAACTGCACACCCAATGTGACATCCCAATTACTTAATTTAATCAACAAAACATCTACAATGGTTAAAGATTGCAAGGACAATACCACTCTTCGAAAAAAAAATTTCTCCTCTAACCGAGAGCGTGGATCCTACTAAAGAAGTTTTTACATATAACAGGAACTTTAACCAAAAAATAAAAAACCTAAAAAACTGGAGTTTTTCTTCCAAATTCTTTGAATTTCTACTTTAAGGTGTGAAAACACCAGCAATTGTATCCCAAAATTCTGTTGCAATTATGAGGATGCATTGATCTTAGTAATCAATTGCAAGGCAATAAACTTTGGGTGCGGAGTTTAAATAAATTATCATCTTGTAGGTGTTCAATTAGCAACAAAACTTGCGTTGTTTTTTTCATGTAATTGGAGGGTGAAACCTACTTCTAAAATGATTGGTGAATGTTGTTGGCTGCTTTATTAATTTTTGTGATATTCTCTTGTTGTTTTTCTGTTGATAGTATTTCTTCTTATTCAAAGAAATGAGTTAAGTTGTACTTTGCCAGCATGGCTGGAGAATTATGCACTTGCTAATACGATTTGTGTGCATTTTGAGACCAGCTAGAATACACATAACTAAATCAACCAGTTTTGAAAGTTTCTTTTTTGAGTTGGAACAATCAAAAGGTAGATCAAAGGAAAATAGTTTCAGGTGGTATAGTGTTCGTAATTTAATGTGCACTGTTGATCTACATGTGGGTTGGCCTTCTATTTCTGTCTTCCTTTCAGACTGCTTCAATGTACTCCATGGGTGCAGAAATAGCTTGCTGGTCTGCTTTTCATTTTCATGATTTCTTTTTCTTTTTTTTTTTTTTTTTTTTTTTTTTTAAGGAGATTTCTTTTTCTATTAAGAATCATATTTTACTTGGGTTCTTTTTGGTTCTCTCTTCTTATCGTTCAATCCCATAATATCTTATACTAGCACTTTCACATTGAAAAAGTCTTGAGAGTTTACATCTTGAGTTTGTGACTTGAGCTTGTATTTTTTCATTCTAAAATATAAATTCGAGAGCTGATCAAAACTGTAAAACACTTTGCTTTTTTTTTCCTTTTGTTCATTTAGTGTGTATAGTAGCATAAGGTAGAGCTTAGTCAAATAGGGCCTACCTTTTCTAGGCTTTTCTCTTGTGATTTTTATACCGTTAGAGATGACCAACTCTGTTTTCTGACTGTAGAGAGGAGTATATGAGATTTTGAGATATTAAACTCTTTGGTTTATATTTTGAAGCTGACGTGTCTATTGTCTTTTTCCTTTTCACAGAGACCAGTTCAAAGTTTGGCTCTGGATTGTTCCTTCTTGTTCAAGTTGTTCTTTTGTTGGATTTTGTACACAGATGGAATGACACATGGGTTGGCTATGATGAGCAATTCTGGTTAGTTTAGACTTTAGGTTTCATTATAGTATTGTAGCATACTAGCTTCTCTTATCTATTACTTCCTATACAACTTAATTTTTCATTATTTTTATTTTGTTATTCAATTTATGCAGGTACATTGCTCTATTTGTAGTCTCACTTTTTTGTTATGGGGCCACCTTTGTCTTCTCTGGCCTTCTCTTCCACTGGTTCACACCATCTGGACACGACTGTGGACTCAACACGTTCTTCATTGTTATGACTCTAATTTCTGTTTTCGTCTCTGCTGTAGTCGCGCTGCACCCTACTGTAAGTTTATAGATTTACTTTTTTTTTTCCCTTTTTTTTTGGATAAAACCAACTAATGCCACGCTTGTTGTGCACATTAATATTGTTAGGAATTACTAATTAGGTTGTGTAATGTAATCATGATTAATTTATGGTGTTAGCATTGCTGACTTAGTTATCTCGTGGATTACTGTTCTTGTTTCTATGACACTTGTCCCTGCGAGCTTATTGTGCTGCAGTTTCTTGGACTTTGTATACCCGTGATTGTGGTGTTAGCATCTCTAACTTTGATAATTTTGTGGACTGACTTGGTTACTTGTTGACTTGTGTGATAGTTCGAGTGTATCAATGTGGGCGATAACACTAATATTTCTTCTGCTGACCTGATAAAGAGCTTTCAATCAATTTGTCTTTTGTCTTGTTCCCAATATAGCGGTCATCTCAATAAGTATGATGTTCCCTGCCTCGTACAATTACCGTCCTGTGTTTTTGGTTAAAACATGAATTGCAAGAGTCATGATATTTTTCTCCCCTAGTAGAGCAGTTGTACGCCCCTTTTGGTTAAAACATGAAATCTTATCCTTTTCATTCGCTAATCTATCCTTCTCTCTTGTCACCTCACATTAATTATAATGTTTATAACTGAGTGACTTCATCGTTTATTAAGGTACTGGGATGTTCTGCAGTACAATTACCATAACTGTTTAATTTTTCTTTCTTGACTCGGCTGCCATTTTGATCCAAAATAGGTAAGCGGTAGCATTTTGCCAGCGTCCATCATATCTCTGTACTGCACATACCTCTGCTACAGTGCACTTGCCAGCGAACCTAGGGAATACGAGTGCAATGGTCTCCACAAGCACTCAAAAGCTGTTTCTACTGGGACACTTACTCTTGGTCTGCTTACCACTGTTCTATCTGTTGTATATTCAGCCGTACGTGCAGGGTCTTCCACAACTCTTCTTTCTCCACCAAGCTCACCTCGTGCTGGTAAGTTTTGACAGATATGTTAAGTCATTTGGTTAGTTGATCCGGCAATTTGTTTGCAACTATGCAAGAATGTGTGTGGCATCTCCCTTTTTCTTGGTTTCAAGTAATGAGGGGGTTTTATCTGAGAATTTGATGGGTATTATTTCTTTCTTTTCTTTTTTGTTTTTTTTTTTCCATTTGTTTTGTACTATAGACATTTACAGGACATCTTGCTCTAGCTTCTCAGTCTTTTATCATGTTGATTTTATTCATTTTCTTGTAATATTATTGTTTCTTTTCAAAAGACCATTTAAGCATGTGATCCCCTTATGCTAGTTATTTCTCTGGATTTTTATTTTATTTTATTGAACTAAAAAAAGTATTTTAAGGAGAGTATTGCTTTTAATTATTTTATTTTATGTCACTGGCCCCGCAGATTATTCTACTAATTAGAATAACTACCAACAGTCATGATGGAGCATAATAATTATTACTTGTGGTAATTATTGATGTGGCAGTGTGGTACAAAAGAAAATAATTAAAACCAGTGTTATTTATAAATTACTTCTTTATTAGTGTTATAAAAAATAAGCAGCCCTCATTCTTTTCCCACTCTCTGCTGATGCAAACTATGTCTTCCTTTTATGTGCTTGAGAAAATTTTGAAGAGGTAATAAATGTGAATATTCCACATTTTGTTATACATGAACAGTTCTGCATCAGAATTTGACATTCTGTTTTTTCCTGGTGAAGGTGCTGGGAAGCCTCTGCTTCCATTGGACAAGGTAGAAGAGCATGAGGAGAAGGAGAAGGCAAAGCCAGTAACGTACTCTTACTCATTTTTCCATCTTATCTTCTCTCTGGCTAGCATGTATTCAGCAATGCTTCTGACTGGGTGGTCTACATCGGTTGGGGAGAGCGGGAGGTTGGTCGACGTTGGCTGGCCATCCGTGTGGGTTAGGATCGTAACTGGTTGGGCAACTGCAGCGCTGTACATCTGGTCTCTTGCTGCTCCTATTCTGTTCCCGGAAAGGGAATTCTAAACTCCCCCTCACCGAATAAACAACCAAGGTTTCGGTTAAAGATTGTCTTAGACTTTGTAAAAACATGCCTGTGTGTACTTAAAACAAGTTGCGAAAGAAAAAAAATGGCTATAAACTTTCGTGTAAATAGAATGGTTGTGCTCTTAAGAAGTTGTGTCTAGAATCTTGACATACATTACAATGAACCGTGTATATCCGGCAAAAGTAATCTTTGTTGAAGTACCGACTGCGGTTATGCTTATTAAGTCGATTGATATTACTAGCAACTTGTTTCTGGTATAGTATATAGCTCAACTGCATTTGAATTGGTGGTTTCAGTCTTATGCTATGTTTGGTAGGAAGGAAAGAAAATAGGATAGAAAAGAAATATAGAAGTGATGGAAAATATCAATGATAGAAAGGAAATTGATTTTCTTTTATGTTGTTTGGTATGAGAAGATAGAAAGAAAATGAGCTTATCTTCACTTATTTGGTATTGAAAGTTAAATTGGGAGGAAAGAAAAAATCTTACTCGTAAATTACTTTTATACCTTTAAATTTTTTGTCTGGATGTTGATGGAGAAAATGGTAGTTTAGTAACTTTGCTCACTTTAATGAGTTGTTCCCATTTTTCATTTCATTTTCTGCCTACTTGTGGAAAGAAAAAAAATAGTGGGACTCACATATATTATTTTTCACTCCATTTTTTCTTCCTTTCTCTTTTCTCTCTTACCAAACAACTTATATTTTCATTTTTCCTCTCAAAATCCCTCCACCTTCTTCCTTCCTTCTACTTTTCTTTCCTACCAAACACTCTTAAACTTGCGAGAGCTCATAGCTCTTATGGATTTCATGTGATCTAGTTTCTTCCTAGCATTAATTTCCAATATCATTTCAAAAAGAGAGAAAAAAATTCCAAATAAAGACACCGAGTGTCTTTTTAGGCAAAGCATTTATTTTGTAAATGCCTCGAGAGCTATAATCTAGTTCATCATTCCTTTGGAATTTTAAAAAGACTATCTCATCCCCTAAATTATGTACTTTTGTTTAAAATACCATGTTCATCCTCAACATTAAGTGACATTATATATAATTTCATAAATATCCCTTAAGTTGTTAATTTTAAGTTGTCCTTGAGCTAAAAGATTGGAAGACAAGTTGATACAAAATAAAAATAAGGGGCATTTGTTAAATTGCATAATTTAAGGAGTGTTTTAAACCACTTGTATAGTTCAGAGGCTGAATTGAACTCTTTGCAAAATTCAAGTGGTATGTCGAATTAGAGTACATCATACAATGACATTTTTGAAATTACCATGGTCATCCTCAACATTAAGTGACATTATATATAATTTCATAAATATCCCTTAAGTTGTTAATTTTAAATTAAGTTGTCCTCTGAGCTAAAAGATTGGGAGACAAGTTGATACAAAATAAAAATAAGGGGCATTTGTTAAATTACATAATTTAAGGAGTGTTTTTGGTTTATGGTTTAAATCAGTGATTTTAATTATGAATTCAAACGCGTGAATTGAATGGCCTCTAATTCCACCTAAAACGACAAATGCACAGATGTTTAATATAAATTTCTCGAAGTGTTGTAGGATTCCTTCATTTCATTGCCCTAAAGTTAATAGTTTTGACCCCCCATGTGTGTGTAAACGACCCAAATTTTCGCTTCCTATTTTATTTTGATTTATGTCTTCTTTTCGGCATGTCATCAATTTATTTCAATACGAATGAATCAAGTAATTCAGCTATTTATCTAGTAAACTATCGATTTGGGGATATAACATAAATTGCGAGCTTTTGTTTAATAAAGAAGTGTACAATGCAGACATCCATCATAATTCATCAAACTTTATAATACAAGTCCTTAACGCGCACCCTGCGCGTGATTCATTTAAAATAACGATTATGTAAATTATTTTTTTAAAAGAAAAAAATAAGATTATGTAAATTATTTTTTTAAAAGAAAAAAATAAGATTATGTAATTTAAAAAAAATAGTTTACATAATCGTTAGTTTAAATGAATCACGCGCACTCCGCACGTTAAATTATTGAAAAAAAAGTGAAAAAAAAAGGACATAAAAGAAATGAAGATAAAAGTGAGAAAAAAATTTAAAGCAAAAGACACGTGAAAAAGTTTTTAACTAATTTGGTTGCGTTTTAAATTAGTTTTATTTTTTTTAATTTTTTTTATACAAAATTTATGAACAATTTATAAACATTTTTTTATGTTTTCAATTTTTTTACTCTCATTGTATAAACAATTTATTTATTTTTATCTCTTTTTTTTTCAGCGAATGCTACGTTGATGCGTGCCCACTTACTTTGCTGTGTTTTAAACTAATTCTATTTTGTTTTGTTTAATTTTATTATTTAATAAGGTGTGATTTTATTTTTTTTAGTGTATTTTTGTTTAATTTTAGTTTTATCCGATTATTTATAACATTTTATCTGAATAGTATCAAAAATTTAGTGCAAAATGACGTTAAAATGGACAAAATCGAACTACAAATCACTATAAAATAAATAAATGAATATAACAAGTAATAATAATTAAAAAATAAAATCGGGACATTTTTTCTGGCCATCAGATCGAAACCATTATGGCTGATATTGGCGCATGAGGAACACAAGTGGAGAGAGGCGCATCTAACATGAGGGAAGAAGACAATCGCGGCATCTTTGTTGCAGGTGAGCCCCGTCATGTTTTTCGTTCGGCCAATGAGGAGGCGAAACATGGCATCGTTGTCGGGCACTAATGGGATGCCTTGGATTCCATGGGCCGTGTTTACATGAGCACGGGTTTTTTCCTCGAATAATATTCTGACACATGACCTCGTTTTTGAGCGGATGAATTGTAACATGCTACTTTAGATGCACACCAATCACGGTTTGACATGTGGCAACAGAGAAGCAACATACCGAATCCCTTTCTTTATTAGGAAAAAAAACGTTTTTTGGGGTTAATTGTGGGGGGAGAAACTGATAAAACTCCCCCCCGCCCCCTAAAAAAACTCTCTTCTTGAGGGGAGAAACTAACGAAACTTCTCGTCCCTCTTAAAAAACTCTTTCTTCTTTAGTAAATGGGTATAGATTCACAAATGTTGAGGTGCTCCACAACCCCCACACCACACTCTAATAGTGGGCCCCACCCCTAGCTTCACTCTTATGAGCTATACTTTGGTGAGTCGGTGGGCAGAGATGACATTATTTCCTACGTGAACAGGGCCTCACAAAGACTCACCCCAAAAAAGGAAGGAATAAGGGATATCAATTAAGGATGAAGGCGAGGATGGAGACCAAAAATGTGGATGAAAATCATTCTCTGTCTCTAATCTCACCTCTCTTTAAGTAATAAGCGTTGATCGAGATAGGGATACAGATGGTTACGAGGACCGATGATGGGGATGGAAATCATTTTCTGTCTCTACCCCGCTTTGTTATCCGCCCTATAGGCGATGAAGGAATTCAATGTTATAAGTATGAAATGACTAATTAACCAATTTTAGGAAATAGTAAATAGAAAAAGTAAGGCTAAATACTGGCACAACCTATTTTGCACCATTAATAAATGTTTGCAGAGTAATTTATTAAATAATTTGTATTATACCCGGTAACCCTAATGGCTATGTGCCATGCATATTTCACATCAAATCAATATACGTACATATGATCATATATTTCATTTATTTAGCACAAAAAGAGCTAATAAAACGTTAATGAGTATGATTATTAGGTAAAACGACATAGAATAGGGTGAGATGAGACTTAAATTTGAGAGGACATGAGTTCGATTATACATAGTATTGTAAATAAAAAAACAAAAGCTCGTGGATGGGGTTATTGAGCCTTTACCCCACCTAAGGTGGTTCTTTTTTTTTTTTTTTTTTTTGTGGGTTGAGTGAATCATGCCCTAACTAGGGTTGATTGCATTATCTAGCTTAGATTGATTTTAATTGAATAACTATATTCCAACTCATTTTTAATTTGTTACTAGTAACTTGATTTAATACTTACTTATGACAAAGGCAATTCAATAAGCAAAATGATTGGAAATAAAGCTAGCTTGCACCACAATACCAAAAAAAAAAGGTCAAATGGAATTGCGAAGATTGCTAAAGGGATAATTTATATGCAGTAATTGCAGTAAATAGTACACGTTTGATAAATTTTTTTAAGTAAATAATATATTTTTGAAACGATGAAGTAAATATTATATTAGCCATTAAATAAATTAAGTAAAAAATGTATCTGCGTTGAATAAATAATCCTACTTCAATTGTTTTAAAAATATATTATTTACTTTATAAACATTTATGTCTTTTTCCTCTTTATCCTTTTAATAATATATTCATTAGTTTGATAAATTTAACGAACATATGTAAAGTTATGAGGAGATTGTTTCCACATTTTATAATATTCCAATCATTTTAGATGTCTTTAAGTAGGTTATTCAATGTAATCATGTTTTTAATTTGAGAAAGTCCGCTCAATCTCTCTAAAGAGTTCAATTTATGATTCCCACAATAAGCACCAAGAAATCAATTTTTGTAAGAGAGTTTCTCATTATAGTTATATTTTTATTGTTTAGTCAATCTTTTTTAATTTAAGGAAATTACCATTTACACCTCTCAAAGGAAAAAAAGGACGGAGAGATTAGAATTATTTTTGATTTACGTGTATTTTTTATGAGAGAAAATATTATAATGAATCATGAACCATGATTCAAATCATGGTTTAAATTCTCCAACCAAACGTCCCCTTAATAGGTAAAAATTGGCCTTCTCTGTAGGGCCGTCTACAGGAGAAAATTTCCACCAAAGTGTTTCAAACTTGAATCACGTGCACAACGCATCACGTGATTAGAATTATTTTTAATTTACGCGTATTTTTTATGAGAGAAAATACTGTAATGAATCATGAATCGTGATTCAAATCATGATTTAAATTCTGTAACCAAACGTCCCCTTAGTAGGTAAAAATTGGCCTTCTTTGTAGGGCCGTCTACAGGAGAAAATTTCCACCAAAGTGTTTCAAACTTGAATCACGTGCACAACGCATGCGAGTCCTTACTCATCATATAAAAAGAAATCCAAAAACTGACGTTTTCTCTCTTTCTCTCTCTCTCTCTCTTCTGTCTTCTGTGTTTGTTTGTCTTTCCTTTCCTTCCCTTTCCTTCCCTTTCCTTTTCTCCCCCAAAACTTTGGTTCTGGTCTTCTAGGGTTCTCTTCCAGGATTTCCCCGTTAAAACGTCGCCGTTTCGCTCCCTCATTCGTCTTTTAGTTGTCGGCCGAGATGAAGCTCACCGTCAAGACTCTCAAAGGCCGTCACTTCGAAATCAGGGTTCAGCCAGCCGACACAGTCAGTATCTTCCTCCGTTTATTTTCATTTTATTTATTTATCCTTTTCATTTTCATCTGGAGCTTTGTTTTTGTTGTTTGAATCTGTCGGACTAAATGAAGAAAATCGGGTTCATTTTGAAAATGAGTGATTTTTTTTTTCTTATAGTTTAGGTTGTATTTGAGTTTTTTTTTTTTTTGGATTTGTTTTCCGTTGTAGAAATTAGTGAGAATTTATTATGTTTTGCTCAATTTCAAATTGTCTCTCTTCAAAAGCATTGATTTTTTTCTACTTTTTCTGTTTTTTCATTTTTGTTAAATCTACATCTATTTTATTCGTGTCAGAATAAGTAAAAAAAGGATTTCCATATTGATTCGTAATTGGGTTTAAAGTAATTGTTCATGTTCTTGAATGGAAAGATGTTTTATGAAGCAGTGTTTTGACCTTTTTTTAAAACATATAAATATATGTTCACACACTCATACATACGTATATATGTGTTTGTGTGTGTGTGTGTGTGTGTGTGTGTGTATAAACACAAACACACTAAATGTTATCGCATGAAAAGTAGTTGTACAAACACAAATGTATGTGTGTGTACAAGTATATATATATATATATATGTACATATATAAGTACACATATATGTACACGTAGATTTGTGTGAATTTGAATGACTAGTTTTTTGTCTCGGAAAGGTTATTACGAAGCTTGATATAAATGGTTTGGTTGAAATCGGAATTCCTTGTGTTTAAGGTTATGGCTGTTAAGAAGAACATTGAAGATGTACAAGGCAAGGACAATTATCCTTGTGGACAGCAGTTACTGATTCACAATGGGAAGGTATTGAAAGATGAGACTACACTGGCGGAGAACAAGGTTTCGGAAGACGGTTTCCTTGTTGTCATGCTTAGCAAGGTAATTTTTTGTTTTTCCTTGAAAAAATGTGACTATTATGAGCTTGCATTGCATTGTAACTTTGCCACGTCTTCTTTTGTTGTTTAAATAGTTGGAGTCACATGCTTGGCACGTGCACATGTCCTTTAGTGTATTTGTCGGATACGATATGAAAAAAGTTGTTTTCCTCATTCATTCTTTTACAATTGTTGTAGATTTACGTTATACTTAATAACAGAGCAAATTGCGATACTAAAATATGAAAAGCTTAGTTACAACTCTACTTGTCAATCTTTTTATTGGAGAACTCAAGGTACAAGCAAGATGAATAAGGGTCTGTTTTTTTCACAACTTGAATCACAATTCAAACTTTTTACTACAGTGTTTTCTCTCACAAAAATTCAAATTCAACTTTTTTGCTAGTGTTTTTTTGTAACATAAAGTCACTTTTCAAGTTTCAACTCAAGTTTTCAATCGAAAACGTGAAAAGAACGGGGCCTAAAAGATCAGGAAAAAAATTTTCTTACTTGATTTAACTTCTACATATTGAGAGTAAATTGTTTACTCTGTAAGAAAAAAATTTCTTTCTTGATTTAACTTCTATATATTGAGAGCATTCTCATTTAGGTAATAATATCTGCGTACATTCTTTATTTAACAATAACATGATAAAGAACGGAAAAGACTCACCTAAGCAATTTAGCCAGGCATGGTTGAAGATCCACACAAAATAGTGATAGAAAACTCAATCAACAATTTTGTTTGATGCACAAGGAAAATTAAAGAAAAAGGATAAATCACAAATTGAAGGAGTTTTGGGTAATAATTAGGAATTAGTTTAAGCAATTCAGCAATTGTGTAATGGAAAAATTTTGAAGCTCTTTTACAGAGGTGTGCTACTGTGCTCAAATGCTTAAACTAAGAGATTTCAAACAATAAAGAAAGTACTAATGTGACCAAAAATAAAATAGGCGACAGAAATCCAGGTAAGCGGGGTGTGAAACGGAAAAAAAGGGGACAAAACTGCTTTGTTTAGAAACAGACTAAACCTTCTCTGGAACCTTTTTTACCTTTTAGATATCAATAGATTTGGAATTTCTTTTCCTTCCCGTATTTTTGGGTTTAAATGTTTATTATAATTGTTGTCTGCTAGTTCTGCTTTTGCTCAACACCTTCAAGTAATTTATTATTGAACTGCATTGCTGGAAAAATTAATTACATTATGCATGAGACATAATTCTACTTCGTCTTGTCCCAGCTTGGTAAAAGCATAAAAGCATGAGTACTTGGGAAGATTTTGTTGTTAGTTGTTACTTGTACCCACTAGGCGGCATCCCTAGTTGGTTTTACACTGTTCGATATTCGACAAAAGCAACCATCGTTGATGCGGTTGCAACCTTGCATCAATTAGTTCGTACACTTATATAGGGTTTTGTTTCTTCTTACTGTCTTTTTCATCTATGCTTTACCTGTTAACATATTTTTCACTCCACTTATATGTGGGTTGCAATTAATTAAAAGGGATGGGCGTGCTGCTAAATTTTTAATATAACTATAGTGTAGGTTCTGAATTGCGCAATTAAGTGTTGATGCATTTTGACTATGTGTAGCGAGGTGTAAGCCACAAATGGTCAAAGTGGTTTAAGGCTTAAGCCTCGAAATAAAGCCATAAAAATTAAATAGTTAAAAAAAAATGAAAAATCAAGCATTTAATTTTCAGCAAGTCACGTTTAGGGTTTCCAGTCTCTTTGATGCCCAGACTTCTTCTCCAGACCAACTGGAGAAGTATTTAATTATTTTTTAAAGTAGTTAAAAAAATGAAAAATCAAGTATTTAATTTTCAGCAAGTCACGTTTAGGGTTTCCAGTCTCTTTGATGCCCAGACTTCTTCTCCAGAGCAAGTGTTTTTTTATATTTAGTGGCAACGTTATTTTCTATAGGCTTGTTTTTACATTCAGCTTCAATACATAGCAGTTTTTGGGGCTTGGGCATTTTAATTGGTTTCAGCCTGAAAATTTCCCAACAACCCCTCCCCCTCGTGTATGTGACGCGTATGTCTCTTTCCAACAGGTTGAGGCTTAATGCCCAGAACATTTTTTTTTGAATGCCCCATGGTCAGGCTTGCTTTAATATTGCGCAATCTCAATGCATGGCTGATAATTTGCCTTCCTATCCCTAGTTCAAATGGTGATATCACACTAAACTGCTTGTAACACTGACACTTTGGATTGAAACTCTCCGTGGACCACCCGTGTTATTTATTAGAGCAACTTTCAGAAGCTGATTTTAGTTAACATTACACTCTATACCTTGAGGTTTAGCTTGTATTTAAGAAATTTCATTCTTCTTATTATAACAGCCTAGTTTTGAATCTTAAAGGTATTAAATAGCTTATTTGCTAAAATTTATTGATAAATGCCATTTTTAACTTAAAAGAAGATTGTAAGAGTAAAAAATGAGTTTATTAACTGAAAATCAGTGAATATTATGTAAGTAAAAAAACTTAAATATTGATAAAAAAAAAAGTGTATATAATTTGGGACTCCACGGGAGTAAATCTGGTAAGTCCTGGGTTTACTGAATTTGACCATGAGGTAAATTCGATAAATCCTGAATTTAACCAAGTAAGTAAATCTCAGATTAATCTGGTAAGTCCTGGGTTTACCGAATTTGATCATGGGGTAAATTCGATAAATCCTGAATTTAACCAAGTAAGTGTAAATCTCAGATTTGTTAAATTTGGTCATGGAGTAAATCTGGTAAATCCCACACTTCTATTTACAAACTTACCAAAAAATGTGTCATTTATTTTTGTTCCCCATCAATTAAGGTTATTAACCTCCGCTTTTTCTTAAATTGCTGCTAAGAAGCCTAGAAAAAAAATATTATTTCACATAACCAAATTGAATATCAGATCGAGTTGCTGCTGAACATTAAGGCCTCGTTCATTTCACCGATTCGAGTTTTTAGTTTTAGATTTCTACATTAAAAAGCTCTCAGAAAATGTCACATCTAACTTTTTCTGCTACAGTGAAAAGCTCTCAGAAAATGTCACATCTCAACTCGAATTGAAAATTTGAATCCGCGAAGTGAACGAGGCATAAGAGGCAGCTGCAGTGGAAAAAATAATTATGACCATGAAAGGGACTAGAAACTCTTGTTCCGTCTTGCAGAAAATCAATGTTTGGTTTCTAATATTTTTAATGTTTTCTTTTATGATTTTATTTTGAGGTTTATGCTTGACACTGTTCTGAGACTTACAGCCGCGCCTTACAAGCAAAACACTTTAGTACCTAATTGCGCAATCTAGAACCATAGCTATAACCAAAGTAAAACTATCTAGAAAAATAATTTTTCTTCAGTTCAGCAATCTGCGAAATTTGAAATCATGCTGAGCATTGTTTACTTGTCAATTTTTGGTTTTATTTTTCCTACCTCCTAGTTCTTCTAAAAGATATTATTTATATTTGATGGGGTGCTAGAAAGTTATTAGACATATTTTGTGTAATATGTTATTTGCAAACATCTTCATTCTAGTAAAAAACTAACATATAGCCTCCTACTAATCCTAGTTTTATTGTGTATTTTGTTTCTGTATGACCTTTCTAATTGTGTCCATTTTTGTCAATTGAGTTTCTTCTCAATTCCTTTTTTACTGCCTACAGAGTAAAACATTAGGTTCTGCTGGGGCCTCGTCTACTCAGGTAATGTTCTTACTTATTCATGGCAATTAGGAATTATGTCGTACCTTCTATTTCTATGTAAAATGTAAACCACTGCTACCTGTATACAACAGCCAGCTTCTACAAACCCTCCTGCTACTGCGCCAACCTCAAATGCTGCTGCTCCTGCTGCTCCTGCTGAAGCTGAAGCTCCTGCTGCCCCTGCTGAAGCTGAAGCTCCTGCTGCCCCTGCTGAAGCTCCTGCTGTTCCGGCTCAAGCTCCGTAAGTTTATATGGAGACCATCGTTTTTGCTTGCTTTTATCTTTTTGGGATAGATTCTTTCCTTATGCTTTGGATATTGCTGACCAGCAGGCCTGCATCAATGTTTGCATCACATTTATTTCTCTGTTTCCTCTTTTGCCATCAGTGTTCAGAATATAGACTGGGATTAGGTGGACATCTTGTTGTCTCTCTCTCTCTTCAGGATTTTGTTTGTTTGTTTGTTTGTTTTTTTTTGGTTTCTTTTTTCGGTCCTTTTTTTCTTTTTTTTTTAAATAACGAAATAACACAAGTCTTGTTTCTTATGAGAAAAAAATGACACAATCCAAATTAGCAAACTTTACCTTTCAGATAACATAGGAAAATAAAATATGCTTCTTCCCTCTCATGGTATTGACCAAGGAAGTAGTGACAACAATATTTTTGCTTCTTTGGGAATGAAAAAGAAAACCTAATTGTTATGTTTGGGAAGGGTGGTGATTTATCACTAGGCAGGTTGGATGCTTGTCTGATGTCTCTTCAATTTAATGTTTGAGTTAGGCACTCATTTGGTACCTGTGATGATTTATCTATTAGATACGTTGCTTAAGATAGAAATGGTTTTACTCTTTATTTATGCATTTGTTTCCACCACAAGCAGTACCTCTGGGGACTGGCAAACCTGCTAACATATTTGATTATTTTACACATAGCTGTGAGCTTATCACATCTGATGGGGTTAACAGAAGTCTTGTTTCTCATGGGAAAAAGATGGCAAACCTGCAAGTGAGATTATATTATCTTCTTTTGGAGGACGAAGAGAAGCAGTCGTAATGCGCGTGTGTTGGGGGGGGTGTTTGTGTTTTTGTGCGTGCGTGGGTGGGGACACACACGCATGTTTTTTGGATTTGCTAATTGTGTTAATTGCTGGCTTATCAGGCAAAAGATGAGACCTTTCTCTTTCTTTGCATCACTTTGAATTATATTTTGCAAAAGCAGTGGTAAAAATATAAATAGATCATTTATATCTGCACTGCCAGTTTTTTTACGATAATGATGACGCTTGCTAGATAAAGCTGGGATTTATTGGGTTATCCTTCCCAATGTCGATTATTCATCACCTGGGGAATTTTGCGTGTGTAGTAGGAGTGAGAGAAGCTCTTGAGGAGATGATGGGCGCTGGCTCTTATGTGGGTCTTGTGGATAAGAATTCACTGTGGCTTCTTTATGAGCTTAGACTACCAATGAATTTTAAGATACTCCGTTTCTTTTTATTCATCCCAGTGGAAAGGGTGTGTGTTTGTCTGTTTTTCTTGGGCTGTTGTTTCGTCTTTCTTTGATCTTTTGAAGATTCCTCGTCCACTACTTTTTGTATTTTTATTTTTTACTCTTATAACTGTTGTTGAGTCATGTATTTTGTTGTTGATGATATAACGTTGTTACTGCAGCGTGACTAGCGATACCTATGGTCAAGCTGCTTCAAATTTGGTTGCTGGTAGTAATCTTGAGCAGACCATTCAACAAATAATGGATATGGGTGGTGGCAACTGGGATAGAGAAACAGTGACCCGAGCACTCCGAGCAGCTTATAACAATCCAGAACGTGCAGTGGACTACTTGTACTCTGTATGTCTAAATTCAATGAATTTTCTGCTGCTTCATTTTTCTAGCTTTAATTACTGACTTTTTCTCTCCAGGGTATTCCAGAAGCTGCAGAAGTTGCAGTGCCCGTGGCTCGTTTTCCTGCAAGTCAGGCAACTGAAACTGGTGCAACCACTGCTCCTGCCTCTGGGGCACCTAATTCGGCTCCCTTGAATATGTTTCCTCAGGTAAGGCCCCTGATTATGGAAAGGCCCTTGCATTTGTTCTGTGATGTGAATTTTCATATCTAAACCGAAATTATTTAGGAAACACTTGCTGGTGCTGGTGCTGGTGGTGCGCTTGGATCTCTTGATTTCCTTAGGAACAACCAACAGGTGATTTCTTTTTTTCTTGTTTCACCTGGGATCTTTTTAAATTTTATATATCATTTTGTTAGTGGGTATGGAGGGAAAAGGAGGTGAACACCTGGGTGCATAGAGGTCTCTAGTTCAAGTCCTGGATGGCCCAGATGCGCCAAGGAAAAGAATAGAAGAAGCATTTGACTTCTTTATGCATATTCCACTGGGCTCGGGGGGATATAGCTCAGTTGGTAGAGCTCTGCTCTTGCAATTGGGTTGTTGCGATTACGGGTTGGTTGTCTAATTGTCCAGGTGGTAATGACAGTATCTTTAATGTCACCTACATATACGTTTCTCACGTGTCTTAAAAAGGGGAACTGATCGAGATGTGGTGAGTGTGACTTGACTACATATTTCTCTCTTTATTTTCTGTGTTTCAGTTTCAAACTCTGCGTTCAATGGTGCAAGCTAATCCACAAATTTTACAGGTCTGTATCCCTTACTTGCAATTGTTGTATGATTACTTTTTTATATGGTCTGAGATTTTTCTGCTGTTATTGTCACAGCCCATGCTACAGGAGCTTGGAAAGCAGAACCCCCAGCTTTTACGATTGATTCAGGAGCACCAAGCGGAGTTCCTTCAGTTAATAAATGAACCGCTTGAGGGTTCTGAAGGGTGAGTTTTCTGTTATATTCTCACTGGAAACTTTTAACGGTAGCATACCATCTCACCGTAATTGGCACTTAATCTTTGAGAGGCAGTGCATGCAGCTTTTCATTAGTTGACTTGCTCTAGTTACCTAATTGATCTTGCATAATAACGTCAAAAACTCAGTATGTGTCCTTGCTCACAACTCACTCGGCTACGTACTCGAGTCTCTTAACATAATTTTAGTGAACGATGGGAAGTTATTTCCTTCACAAAAGCCCCATACGCATGTAGAATTGTACACTTATTAAGTCTTGTTTCTTCCAGTGACATTTTTGATCAGCCCGAGCAAGACATGCCTCATGCCATCAATGTCACGCCAGAAGAACAGGAGGCTATTGAACGGGTATGTTTTCTTATCAATCTTGAAGGCTCTTTATGATTTTCTAAAAAATTAAGAGCTTGTTTGGTAAAGGGATTCAAACCTTGGTTTTCTTACTAGAGCGTTATTTCTCACAAAAATTTGAATTTTAATTGAAACCATCTAGTTTGAACCCACGACGAAACGGGTCCTATTTATTTTCTGTTGTTTATTCCTCGAAAATGCTAATCATTATTGCTCATATTCCTCGGCTCTACTGATTATATGCTTGTTGTAGCTTGAGGCAATGGGATTTGACAGAGCCCTAGTCATCGAAGCATATTTGGCGTGCGATCGCAATGAGGAATTGGCTGCAAATTACCTATTGGAGCATGCTGGAGATTTTGAGGATTAAATGATGACCCCTGTGGCTGTACCATTGGATTCATAGTTTTTAGGTTTTTGGATCCGTGCCTATTTCAGCTTCTTCACTAGGATAGCGTTTTGGAGTAAATTTATGTACTTTAATAAGGTATTTGTTATAATTAATTTTGCCGAGATTAATTATTTATCCTGGTACGAGAAATTTTCCTTTGTCATGGCTTCTTTTATTTACGGAGAATTAACTATTATTTTTTTATTTAGGTTGTGGGGAATTAATTATTAGGTTGCTATAGAAAGGGTTCTGCTTCATTTTATAATGCTCGTTTACTGAAATTTTTTGTTTCATGTTTGGGAAAATCGCTAGCATTTGGAATGTCCAAAAAAAGTGTTGTTCTAGCAAAGAAATAATTTAATCTTTTATTTTTTTTTATTGATTTTTATAGAATTTTTGAACTCTAATCAGATCAATAGAGGTTGAGGGACAAAATGGGGACCCCCAGAGATTTTATTTCGTTGGGTTTATTGCACATATCGCTCTTGTATTTGATGTTTAATGATATTATTTTAATTTTGTTTTTTATCCGTTGATTATGAAAAGATTATAAAATTCGATATTCCTCTTGTCGCTCTTTTTCCAAATTAAATGGCTATTCAATCTTGAAACGAAGAATGTGGCTCAAAAAAAAAAAAAAACCCAATGTCTGCAAAAAGCCATTATAGGAGAATCTGGACCAAAGTGATGACTGATAGTTTATGCAATGAACCAACCAGGGTGGATGTTTTCAACTCTAATAGCTTGTTTGGTTTATGTGTATAAGTGAATAATTTTGATTTTGAATTTAAATTTTGTATTTTGTGAGAGAATTAATGGTAAGAATTATTTTTATTCATTTTTTTAAGAGAAAAGTACATCAGAATCGTAGTTTCAAACGCGTGGAACAATGCCCTTAATTGTATGTTTCTGACTAGTGGTTTCTGCATTGTTGGAATCAACCTCAAATCTTATGATTTAGGTGAATTTAGTATCGTTTTCAAAATGATTTTCACGTTTTCTTTTCAATTTTTAAACCCCTGTCAGCTTGTTTTCGGCTATTTAAGGCTGAAAAATGAAAATTAATAAAAAGGTTTTGATGTTTATTCACTTTGTGAGATATTCTTCTTGAGTTCTTGAAGAACAATTCCGAACTTATCAATGTTTTTCTTGTGGCGTTCAACCTGACTTATCAAACGGAATTTTCATACTCGTTTGTGGCGTCTTCACCATACTAAGATTCTTATTTTGCTAAGTAACGAGTCGCGGTTTCCATCAATTCTGACAAAGTTGTTTCTAAAAACAATTCTTAAATAATGCTTGTTACGTATGTCTTTTGAAAGTGACATGTATAATTTAGAAACAACTTTTTTATTTTTTTTGTAATGATGGAAAGGAGAGACGTCCAAAAATTGTTTTCGTTTTAACAATAATAAATAGTTAGTAAATAATTTATAACAAGCAAATAAATAATCAAATAGTTAGTTATCATGTATGCTTACTCGTGATATGGTTAATATTTTAAAATATTTAAATATTAGTTTTATGAATTTTAAATTTTGTCCAAATTTAAGGGATCCAAGTGCTAAGAAATTGTCCGGGACCAAATTGTCCAAATTTTTAAAATGAGGACCTAGTATAAAGAATATTTGAATTTACGGACCTTATTGTCCAAATTTTTAAAATAAAAACCCAAGTGCCAAAGATAGAAAAAAAACTTAGGGACACTAATGGAAAAAAAATCCTTTCCTTTATTCTCTAACAAATTCATTTGCATAAAACTCCTGATCCCAATATTTTCTCATAAATTTTCAAAATAGGGACATCAGCGTTTAGTTGGTGGATTTGTGTTATGATTCGGATCATAATTTGTGACTCGTTATAGTATTTTTTCTTACAAAAAATACACATAAATTGAAAATGATTCTGAATTCATGAACTAAACAGAAAAATCCCTTTCCTTTATTCTCTAAACAATTCATTTGCATAAGACTCCTGATCCCAAGTTCGGATCATAATTTGTGACTCGTTATAGTATTTTTTCTTACAAAAAATACACATAAATAAAAAATAATTCTGAATTCATGAACTAAACAGAAAAATCTCTTTCCTTTATTCTCTAAACAATTCATTTGCATAAGACTCCTGATCCCAACATTTTCTCATAACTTTTGAAAACAGGGACATAAGTGTCAAAAAGAAAAACTTCAGCGACCCCAAATGCAAAATACTTTTTTATGGGAAATTTTTTATTCCTGAAAAATCACTGTACAGAACAAAAATCCCAGATCCCCAACACGCGCGCTTCGGCGGCGGAAACGAACAAAATGGTACGATTACGACACTTTGCAGTTGCTGGCAGATCTTTCTCAACGTACGCGGTGTATTTAGCCAAAAAAAAAAAAAAAAAAACTTTACATAGAAGCAAAGATAGATAGAGCCGATCACATGAAAGCCTAAAAACTTGGTTAAAATCCCATGACTCCTACAACTAACTCTGACTCTTTCAAAAACAAAACTACTTAAAAAGATTTTGCAATTTAATCCCATTACTCTCTCTCTCTGCAACCAAAAATCCCCACATCGGTTTCCTTGTTTTTTTTCTCTTCTCTTCTCTTGCGTTGCGTTGGGAGTTTTTGGAGCTTCTGCAATCATCCATCAATGGACAAGAAGAAAACTCAGGTCGGAGCAGAGCATGAGACGGAGAAGAAGAAGTATCCGATAGGGCCGGAGCATTACTCTCTCTTTGAGGAGGTAGGTCAAGGTGTCAGCGCCTGTGTCCGCCGAGCTCTCTGTAAGCCCTTCGACGAGATCGTCGCCATCAAAATTCTCGATTTCGAACGCGATAATTGTGATTTGGTACGTTCTATATATATATATATATATATGCGATTACGATTCATTATGCGATTCGATATTGATGCGATTGTTCAGGAAATAGGATTTGTGCGAGGAAATTGTTGTTTCGGAATTAGATTTTGGAGGGAGATTGTTTTTTATTATTATTTTTTTCCATTGCGTTAATGGTTGTTCCATTGAATTTGTTATTTTTATTATTTTTTATTTTATTTAATCTGGGAGATTGCGAAATCTTTTGGATGCTTGCGGATTTTACATGGGATCTGTGAAAGAGAATGAATAGGACAGGTTGAGATTTATTATTTTTGTTTTCGTTAGCGACCAAAAAAAAAAATTTGGGGAAAATATTATTTAATTCGTCCTGTTTTCGTTAGAGTTAAACCACTGATTCAGTGGATCGTAATCTATACACCTGACAGCTAAGTTTTGTCAAAATAACAGATACTACTTTGACCAATAGTTATTTATATTAAGGTCCCTGAGAAACCAAGAATGCTACACATAGACCCCTTCCATTATTGATTACTCAAAGTTAACGGAATATCAATACTAATCTTGTAAAATTGAGTGGAAAAGAAAAATATTTTCCCTCGATTTAGTTGACCATTTGTCACAAAATCAACGATTTAGATTTGTTTGAGGTCTGATCTCACTCTAAAAGCCTTAATCAGAACCAAAGTTAATAGGATTGTACAAGAAGTTGGTTAATAAAAGCCTTATTTAACTGTGGTGGTCACATATTAATGTCACCAAATTGCTAACTAGGAGAGGAACTGAAGCTCTATTCCAGCTGGAACAGGAATATATCATCCATATTTTATGAGAAAAAGAGACAACAATGGAGGATAGTATTTTTCTGTTAATGACACTGAATGGTTTTTGTATATGTATTCAATTGTAGATTATTTTCATGATGGAAGTAATGCCATTTTGGTAATTTGTATCTAGAAATATGATATCATCTTTGTGTAGCGATAAGTAGCCAATGATTTATTTTATTTTTTATTTTATTTTTGAGATGCTTCAGTTTGGAATGCTGCTTTTGATTCAGTAGTGTGCTTTTTTACCATATTTATGTGACTGTAGTGCCTGGTAATAGTTGTTTCTGACATCTATATATTTTTTTGGGTCTGTGACAGAATAATGTTTACCGTGAAGCACAGACTATGGTCCTGGTTGACCATCCGAATGTACTGAAATCTCACTGCTCCTTTGTCAGTGGTCACACTCTGTGGGTTGTCATGCCATTCATGGCTGGGGGGTCTTGCCTTCACATATTGAAGGCTGCACACCCAGACGGTTTTGGGGAAGCAGTTATAGCCACTATATTGCGTGAGATATTGAAGGGTTTGGAGTATCTTCATCATCATGGCCACATACATCGAGATGTCAAAGTGAGCCTCCTTTCATTCATCATTTACTCCAATATTCATGTCTTAGTCACAAGTCAGTAGCTTATTTATTTACTTATTTTTGGCTCCCTTGTATAATTCAATCATTATCATTTCACTTGTTTATTGATTTTTTGCTTGTTTGGTGTTTGTATTACTATTTTTTAGTTTTAAACTTCTTGATGTAACGAAATGCAAGCAACACCAAATTTGTGTTGTTTGTTTGTTCTCTAGACAAATCCAAAAAGTCAATTGTGCTTCTCGCTTTTGCAGTGATAGATATGAGCAAGTTAGTTCCCTAATATTTAGTCAAAGGTACTGTTGGTTCAATCATCTCCCTCAATAATATTTGGTCTTTCATCCCTTAGATTCTCTGATCAAACCTTGGCAACTGCAACGTAAGGCTCAGGGTCTTCCTCCCAGGCTTTGTTGTCATTTCTCCTTGGTCAATGTCTTTAGTACATTATGATGCTATCTTTATGGTGTATTCATTTCTTTCTAGGTTTCCACTTGATTCCTTTCTCTGTCAATGCATCTCAAGTTATGTTGTTTATTAATTTTAGCATGAAATATAGATTCTGTTGTTGATTTGCCTCAAAGAATGGTCAATATAATTTTTCTATTTTGAATTACCAAATGAGCCCCTCTCTTGTTTCCAAGATGCCATCATTTCTTATCCCTAAGTTGACTGTATCAAGTTCTGCATGTTGTGGTCATGGTGATTTATATACACGTATTCTGCGCTTTTTTAGATGAAGATCCACTACTTGCAGTTTATGCTTTTCACTCGTGCTGCTTGATTTTAGAAGACCACATTCTAGCAGCGTTAGCTTAAAGAATGGAGATGCTGCAACTTTTCTTATATTTTTGCAATTTAGTGTTCCTTAAATCCAATAATAAGATGCCTCATTTTCAATTGGAGCCATTATAATTTGAAAATTTTAATATAATTCTGCAGTACCATGCTCATTATGTCATACATGTTTTATTTAGGCTGGGAATATTCTTATTGATTCTCGTGGTGCAATAAAGCTTGGGGATTTTGGTGTTTCTGCTTGCCTTTTTGATTCAGGGGATAGGCAACGTGTAAGGAATACATTTGTGGGGACCCCTTGCTGGTATGGTTTTAATCCACACACACTCTCTCCCTCTCTCTCTCTCTCTATATATATATATATAAATATCTTATATATATAAGATATTATAATAATAAATGTATTCCCATTGCCAACACGTTAAATTTGTATGCCCTATTTAGATGATCTTACTAGAGGACCAATTATGTTAATTACCGGAAAAAAATTATATTAATTGAATTATTTGCAATCTTTTCTGTAGGATGGCACCTGAGGTCATGGAACAACTTCATGGTTATGACTTCAAGTTAGTGTTCTGTTTCCTCAATTTTAGCTCCTTCTAGCTCCATCTTTTCTCGTAGCTTTTCCATTTTAATCGTTAGTTGTTTTGATTGACTACTTCCATGCAGAGCTGATATCTGGTCTTTTGGTATAACTGCATTGGAGCTTGCTCATGGCCATGCACCTTTCTCAAGATACCCTCCAATGAAGGTGCACATTTTTTTTTTTTTAAGATGCTATTATTCCATGTGCAGTTTTATAGAATTGGATTATTAAATCAAACCAAATTAAACTGTTACTAGGTGCTGCTTATGACGTTGCAACAAGCCCCTCCTGGCCTTGATTATGAAAGGGACAGAAAGTTTTCTAGGGTATGCGGTAAACTTTTTGACTTTTCTTTTCCAGGTACTTGTAGTTACAATATCACACGAATGCTCTTCCTTATATTTCTTCTGTCTTCAGTCTTTTAAGCAAATGATTGCTAGTTGCTTGGTGAAAGACCCTTCACAACGGCCTTCTGCAAAGAAACTGCTGAAGCATTCATTCTTCAAGCATGCTCGGTCAAATGATTACATTGCAAGAACGCTCCTGGAGGGGCTTCCTGATCTCGGTGACCGCATTAAGGAATTGAAGGTTAACATTTTGATTTTTGACCAGTGAGAATTTTAAGCATTTGGTCATCTGCAATCTACACTTATATTTCTTTTTGCCAATCACAGAGGAAAGAGGAAGATATGCTTGCACAAAAGAAAATACCAGATGGTCAGAAGGAGGAGATGTCTCAGGTAGGAATTTTATGTCTGCAATAAATGAGAGTAAATTCTACCTTCTTATGGATTTTTTCTCAAAGCTTGTAGAGTGTATAAATATTTTTGATAGCTTTCTTATCTTGATCTTCAAATTATGTTGTAGAATGAATATAAACGAGGAATTAGTGGCTGGTGTTTCGATCTTGACTTCTTAAAGGATCAAGCTTCACTGGTAAATTAATTTTCCTTTTTATTCTTTAAAATAATAATTCTATGATGATGAAGATTATGGTGACGATGTCCTTACCAATTACAATAATGTTCTTATGAAGAACTTCCATTTTCTATCAGATTCAGGATATTGACGAAACTGTATCTGATAGTAGTCAAACAGGGAGCTCAAGCTCTCTATCTGCTCTCGATGTAAACGAAAAGCAATTAAAGTGTCCGAACTTACCTGATATTGCTGACACGGTATTATTTCCTTTCTTTATTTGGCCGAAGTATAGTATCATAAAGGTTATGTTTCATGGTTTAAATATGTGCACCCATAGGAGATGCACAGATGATGGATAAAGTTGTCTGTAATGATGTTTCTACCCGGTTCTGAAGGATCTGACATCTAACAGGAAAATAATTGCATGAACCAGAGCCAATCAGCTACTTTTCCATCAGTCGAGTCAACTTCATATGATTACAAGTACGCTATTTTCATACATCTCTTTTCACGTAATCATACCTATATGAGTACGTACAATCTAGCTTTACCCATAAATACATTCATACATCACGTTTGTTGGGTGCATGTGTGCATGTGTGTTACACAATAATTTTCCCATGCCAGTCCAGCTACAGGGTATGACAGTGAGTGTATTACGGAAATCTCCAAATATGCCAAATTCTTTGAAGCATAGACAAGTCAGTTGTGGGGTCATGTATATGTCTGCTATGCTCATACCCAAGTCCATGTAACATGAATCTTGATAGTTCGACATATTGTTTACGTATCAAAGAGGGTTATGATTGATTAGTTGTAATTGCTCTATATCTAACATTCTAAGGGGCTTCGAAAAAGAAAGAGATTAAGTAATTCCCTTTATCTTTGATCATTCTTAGGGGCTTCAAAACAGAAAGAGATTAAGTAATTCCCTTTATATTTGATTATGTTAAGTTGGAAGCATGTTTTCAGTCAACAGTGTGTTGTTATTTTTAGTTCTTTTGGTTTCTTCTATTCTCTCTTTTGAGAACTTCTTGTGCTTAAAGTGCTACTTTTGTTGTGATATTTCTCGTTTCTTATATATCCAAAATAATAGCAATTAAATTATTCCTCTATATAAGCATGCTAGACCTATAACTCAGGTAAGAACTAAAAAAGTAATAATACGATGATTTATTTATTCTTCTTTTTCTGAAGTAGACGTGATAAATCTGATGATGAATCCACCGTTGCTAGTTCAAGCCATGAACAACACATATCACAGCACTATTCCCCTCTTCATGACAATCGCGTTGAAAATAATTTGGCTGAAAAGCCTGATTTAGAGAAGAGTGGAAGAAATTTGGAGGCCTTGGATATGCATTCTCAAGATAGAAGTCAAGGCTCATTGGATCATGCCGATTTACCAGGATTTGTGAATCTACAGATTAAAGAAGAGAGGTTTGACATTCAATCTCAT
Organism: Morus notabilis; assembly: GCF_000414095.1. NCBI lineage: Eukaryota > Viridiplantae > Streptophyta > Magnoliopsida > Rosales > Moraceae > Morus > Morus notabilis. The sequence goes on from NW_010365947.1 coordinate 107,901, forward strand.
AAAATTTTTAACCTCTTAGGTGTTGCCTAGTGATTACCTTCTTTTAAGGTAGATATTGCCCGGGATCCATATTTAGCCATGTTACATGATCTGGTTGTCATGAACTGCTCCCAGTTGGTATCAAGAGGAAGAGCAGTTCATGCTGAATTCAAAAGATATTATGGCTTTATAATGCCCTTGCTGTCGGAAGCAGAGTTTTGGCCCAAGAAGAATAAGAGGGGTTAGATATTATGCAAATACATGCCTTGACAACACTTTTGGCAATTTGTTTAGAAGAAATAAAAGATTCATGGAGATTGTAGTGATGATGATTAAGTTGTGGGTCTTTTTGTGGCTTTTTAATCTTAAAGAGTTTAGGGTTTATCCATTGTCCTTAATCTCGTTGGGTTGGAATTGGGCTAATCTCAGAATTTCTTATCAAAAAAAAAAAAAAAAAAAAAACTTATTTCCATATTACATGCAATATTGTCAAACTAAATCCATACTTTTTTTGGCGGACTCTAGTTCCTATATATTTGAAGTCAGCGTGAACTGCTCCTGATTTTTTATGCTTAGCTTTATGATATTCCACTATGTTAACGATGAAGTGACTTCTAAATGTGGCAATGAATTTTCAAGATATTACTGTGAAATTGGCAATATATCTATATCGCAATGGATTTTTGGGATATTACTTGGTAAATACGATAAATCAGTATCCAATCACATTGAAATAGAAATTTCCTTTCTATATTCCACAATAGCAATTTCTCTTTTGATGGATGGGTACATAATAATCTCATTGACCTGAGCTGAAGGACAATGAGAGAAGCACCAGATAAAATTACAAGTCATTGCTTTACGGGATCCATTTTCTTGCATATATATATATATATATATATGTACTGACATTTGAGCATTGGTTAACTGTCACTTCTAGATTTGTGTTTATCTAGAGCCTCATTTGCTATAACGTTCTAATTAATGCATTGAATTCTTTACTCTCTTACAGCTCATGATATATGTATTATGGGATGTGGATTCACGAGTTTTTTTTTTTTTTTTTTTTTTTTTTTTAATTTTTCACGTTAAAATGTTGTATTTTTTTTTTTTTTTTTTTTCAATATTTCCAGTGAAAAGTTGCAAGGTCGATCCCAGAATGGTTCAACTTGTAATGCTGCAGTAGTGCAACATCCAGTAGACGATGTGGCTTTTGATGTTTCTTCAAGACTATCTAAATCACCAGGCATGAGCTGAAATTTTTACTTTTCAATTTTAAAATCTTGATATGCACATATTTTTCCATCAGCTTTCATTTCGTCAATGCCACATCCAGTAGATGATGTGGCTTTTGATGTTTCTTTAAGACTATATCACGAGGCATGAGCTGAAGCTTTTACTCTTCATTTTTGGATGTTGATCTGTATCCTATTTGATCAATATACATGAGCACTTTGCTCTCTCGATATTTGATAGCAATCTCAGCTTTTCCATTTGGTCCAATCTATCAACGATGCAGCAGATGGTGAAGAAATTGATGAGAAAGCAAAGGAACCTGTCGTTCAGCAGAAAGGACGTTTCAAAGTCACATCCGAGAATGTTGACGTGGAAAAGGTGACTTTAATGATTACTTTATTGTATTTTCTTCTCTTGTAATGACAGTTTATTAGTTTTATGTTCTTTTGTATATGTAAGAAACATCATTTAATTGATGATAAAATCAATTACAAAGGAAAAGAGCACTAGGCTTTTATCAAAAAAAGAAAGAAAAAAAAAGGAAAATGACACAAGATGTCCTCGAGAAAAATCAATACACGAAAAAGAAAAGCCAAATAATTTAAAATAATTTAATTTTATTATTTCTATTTCCTCGTTTTTCTTGATTAAAAGAAAATTCTTTTAATTTCAGGTAGTGTCTACTCCTACGCTGCAAAAGAGTCAAAGCTTGCAGGTTGGTATTTTTTTGACATTAGCATACACTAGCCGCACAATCTATTAAGCTTATTTCAATGAAAGATAGTCTCATTGCATGCAGCTTTGTCCCCCCCCCCCCCAAAAAAAAAAAAAAAAAAAAAAAAAAAAAAAACACCACATTCATGTGGAAAAAAAATTTTCTTTAAGTGCTTCTTGGACTGTTTAGGGGTATCTATGGAAGCCAATTAGGTAGTGAAAGCTTTCTAGGAGGTTGATAATTTTGGAGGGTCGTGTAGTTGGAAACTGGGTGTTTTTCAGTGCACTTCGCAGTTCTTTTTCTAAGAGCAATGGGCCAATCAAGATCTTCATGAAAAAGAGAACTAGCGAAAGTGTTACCTGGTTTAGGTTCAATGACAAGGAAGAATTTGGGACTCTTCCTTGTCATTGATTTGTTAAAGGTAGCCGACTCTACTGTAGATTGAATTTTGTTGTCTTCTGTTAGTTTGGACCTCTTGGCCGTGTTTGGAATTGATCCCGTTTTTATTTTTCACATTTTTCGAGAAATAAAAAATGAAAATGTTTCTAAAACGGCGTTTGACGCAATAAAGACAAAAAAATGAAATGAAAACGATTTTTTAGTTTAGTATAAAATGAGAGAAATAAAAAACGACTTTTAGTCGTTTTTTATTTTTTATTTTCGCTTTCTCCTCTCTCGAGCAGAGAGAGAGACATTAATGGGTTTTTTTATACTGAAAACAATATCTTAATAAAACTGCCAAATGCATTTTCAAAAATAATTTCTGTCTGAGATTGAAAACGTTTTTATTTTCATTTTCATACAAAAAACAAAATCATTTTGGAACGAGTTCCAACCCCGCCCCTTGTTTTCCTTCTCCTTGTGTATTCTTACATTATTTCGAAGTGTGTAGCTCTTATGAAAAAAAAAGTACAGTATTTTTTTTTTTTTTTTTCATTTTCAGGGAAGTATTAGATAATAAAGATACAGAAATCGTCACCACATCCATCCTTTGTCCCAAGATAGTAGAGGTGGCCACTTTCTCTATGCGCCAAATAATCTTTCCTTACAACTCTGATGATTGTAATGAGCGGGAAAGAAAGTCGCAAAGTAAGTTAGATTTCTGGTGATTCTGTCAACATAAACCAAATTGCAGGGCACTTAAGGAACATGTAAAACCTGTTTAAGGATATGGATGGAGTCGAGGGAATATTTCCTTGTAGGAATAGAGGTTTCATGTGCATCGGCAGCTTTGACTTTTCGGTATCCTTCACAGTGAATGTAAGGAGACACTTAAAAGAGCTCATCACATCATCAGTAGCCCCTCAATCAATGATGCACAGGTTGGAAAAACAACCTTTTTAAAACAGAAAGTGGTTTAGATCTATCACTTGATTGAACGTACAAGCTAGTGGAAGTAGGGCTCTCCGTTAGGCTGGGAAGCATTATCGGTTTTCCATTTGTTCCTCATTCAGACCCTCCAACGCTTTGTTACTCAGATCCAAACTTTCTTGCACTCGAATTTCAAACTCCAGGGTCAACTAAATAATATTTATGTACTTCCATGGAACTTAAAGATTTTCATGTGTTTATTTATTCTATTCATTAGTCACATTAACTGTCCCATTATTCTTGCTTACAAATGCACACAAACCAATCATTTCAAAAGTGAAATCACAAGGATTTGTTTGGAATTTGGACTTGTGAACGCAAACCAAACAGCCTCTACACCTGGCTTTTGTTACCTTAGAGTGAAATTTTCTATATGTATGCAGTTAAAATGTTTCTAAGGTGGCTTCAAACCAACTACGAAGTTAGTAGATGCAAAATATAGGAGTTGTCTCCAAACATAGATCATAGGATGATTAATTTCCAGTATTTCTTTTTGAGTAACTGGGAAATCAGATCTGCATTTTATTTCCTAGATGGTAACAAATATTTTTATCATTTTTTTTCTCCATTGAATTTCTCATGGACATACTTTGGGTTACGCAGGTGATTGCTCCACATCAGCAGGTTCCTTCACCATCTCCTTTTCCATCACCGCAACCATCATTTCCACCATCACCATCTAATACTGCTGCTTCATCTGCTTTTTATGGCGGTTCTCTTTTCTCGTTGTTGAACACTATTTTGGAGACTAATATAGTTCAGAGGGTATATACTAGCCACAAATGCTTAAGGAGTTTCATTCGAAATGAACATTCATTTGATGTATCATGTTTCTTTTCAACAGGACGTTATTTTGAGTATAATGAAGCAAGTTGCTGCCAGTGACTTTACAGGTTTAAGCATTGTGCTCATTCATTGTAGTTTCCAATTTAGTATATCAAGTATTAAGTTCCTCCTTTTTTTTCTTCTCCTGAATGCAGCTAATGGACGTTGTATGTCTTCTGGTGTCATGGAACGAACTATGGTATGTTATAGTATGGTGTCATGCGCATTTTTATTTTCCAAATTACTTCCAAAAGTTGGTTATTCCATGCGTAAATTCTTCCAGTATTTTTTTTTTGTCTCTGAATATACAGATTTGGCTTGTTAATTTTTAAAAGGTGAAACAAGAATATTTTATTGAAAAGAACAAGCCAGTATAGTCATGAGAACCAGAAGTTCTCTACAATATAAAAACAGATGAAACAGAGAACAAAAGGTTCCCACCTTAATTAAAAAAAGGGGGAAAGAAATGGAAAACCAAAAAGTCACATAACTCTCGAACTCATGAAAATGATAGAAAAAGGAATATCTGAGAAATGCCAAATTTGCCATATCCTATACTTGATAGCAAATTTGCCTCCAAGTATAGCATATAGAAAATTTGGCATAACAAATGGCACTGTGTTGGAGAGAGTTTTTTACAATATAAATTATAGTTCTCTTCATTGCAACACATCACACATTTTTAATTCTCCCATGAACTATATAGCCAACCAAAAAGAAGAAACTTTCATAGGAAACTGAAACCCAGATGGTTAAAGAGAATGAACTAGCTAATCGTCTCCCATGTTATCAAAAAAGAGGGGGAAAGAAAAAAATCCGTCTCCCAAAGAGTTATGGATCAGTCACTTTGTCAGAAATAGATTAACCTAACTACAACCCCTCAAGTAAAGAAAGTTTCAAAGTCTCCTTTTCGTTGATTTCGGAAGAGGAGTATTCCAATCAATTGGATAACTGTATCTAGAATTAACAACCATATACAAGAAAGGAGCATTATGACCCCAAGATAATGTTAGGAACCTAATATTTTGAGGTCTTTTTTTAATTGTCTTAATAGTAGTATAAATAGGGGGTTTAGTTGCTAGGGAGAGGGAGGAGGAGATTTGTAGAGAGTGTCTAGTGCTGTGCACTATCTTGGAGGTCGGGGGTCCCCGAAACCATCCATCTATCTTGTAATTTTCCATTTTTAGTGTTGTTAATGAAGCGCAGATTTTCGGGTTCCTAACAGATAACCTAGACAACGGAGGAAAATAGATCATGAAAGAAACGACCCCTTGCCAAGCATCTCCCTAAAACCAAATTTTAGAACCACCCCCTACCTTAAATCCAATGCAGCTGAGAAACTCTTGAAGACCTGCAGATTGAACTTCTAAGGAATCTTATGGTTACTATATTAACAAGTTTAGAATCTTAAACATTTACTTGAAACTCCATGCTGACTCCCAACGACTGTACACCAAGGAGAATTATATTCTAGAGAAAGCCTCCGCAAGCACTTTCCCGAATCCTATTTGCAATTTTACTGTGTCTATTTCCTGCTTGAAAATACTTATTTGGAGTCCACTAATGCATGCGCGTAAAACTAGGATAAATTAGGGTCTAATGATTTATGTTTACCTGTTAGGAAGAAGTAATTTGTTTCTGGTGCATTTGACTTATATCTCACAAAGATGCTCTGGATTCATTTGTTTATGGCTCCGGCAAGAAAATTGCCGCCCCAAATTAATGATGCAATTCGCAAGTGAAATTACTTTGCTTCTTGTTGCACTTCCAGAAAAATTCGACCTGCATGTACTTTGGGTCTCTTACAGAACCTGATAATTGCGAAGTCACTGGATTTCTATATTTTTTTTCGTTGCAGCTTGAAGAAGCTCTCGAGAGGGAAAAACGGTTACTTCATGAGATAACTGATTTAAGTGGGAGGTATTAACGACACACACGAATGCAGTTAATGATTATAACACTATGGAATTTTAACACCATCTATTGTTTTTTATATGCAGGCTCTTAGGTACCCAAGATGAGCAACAAAAAAATAAAACAGAAAATGTGGAGGTTAATACTTAATATACAGTCCGACTTGTCTCTATTCTTTCAGTTCTGGGTGCATATTCTAACACATCAGTTTCAGGTATAATTCTTTTACATCCGACCGGCCTAATGGATGTTGGACGATTTATTCGAGTTCTTTTACTCCGAACCCACGCCATTCTTCGCATAAAAAAGGGAAATATGTAGAGGAAGGAACGGATCATAATGGCTCAGTGGCGTAGCATCATCAACAGCTATATTGCCCTTGCTATATATGATCTGTACTAGTTTTTAATAATAGAAACTAGTTCTTAGATTCACAACGATATTATTTCATTTACCTGATTTTAGTTTGCCTTTGATGTATACCTCATTAAGTTGTAAATGTTAGGGATGCTATAACAATAATTTTTTCATCCTCCTACTCATTTTATTCCAACATATAATTTTTTTTTTTTTTTTTTTTTTTTTTTTTTTTGGCGTTAATTTCATGTGTTTGTAAGTGACAATGCACGACTGTTGTTGTGGTTGTTAACATCATAACCATTGCAGAAACGAGTTAAACCAATTATTTTGGATTATACTTGTAACATTTTACCGTCTTTATATGATTAGGAAAATTTTATGATCAAATTGATAACTATTATTCTGATTTGTAGAATAGGTTGCTCTGTGTTGAAGATTTGATACTGTTGCGTAATGAGATTGCATTTACCACTTTGTTGTGTATGCATAACATAGAATGTAAAGCAAAGGAAAAGTAAAATAGTAAATAACGTGTATGCATAACATATACTGTAAAGCAAGATAAAAAAAAGTAAAATAGGTTCAATCGTTCCTTTTCTTTGTTCATTAAAGCAAAAAAAAAAAAAAAAAGGAAGAAAGTTTCTTACAAACAAAAGTCGTAAAATGTTTAAAAGAACTTTGAAAATTATCTCAAAAGTCCTTCAAAAAAATATTATCTAAAAAGTCAACTGACCTAACAAAATTAAAAAAAAAAAACATTTTGGAAAAAAAAAAAAACCATAATTTCTCAATTTGAATCCCTTACCACTTCCAGCCTTAAGTTTATAAGACCTTTTCTTCTCCATGTCTTTCTCCAATATATTTATCAATTTATCAAGTCTCCACAAATTTAAATCCTAAAACTAAATAGCATGTTTAAAACTATTAAGTAAATATCAGATTTTAGTAAATAGCAGATTACTAATAGTAGGTTTTTAAAATTAAATTAAATAAATAGCATATTTAAAATCTATTTGAAGTAAATAACATTTTACGTGGTAAATAAATTATTTACTGTGTAAATGATTTATTTATGATTGATAAAAAATAACTTGTGGTAAAAAAATCTTTATTTACATGAAAATAATTCTTTTTAATAGTGGTATAAAAAAAATTTACGTGAAAAATATTTTTACTCACCGTTGAACCATTTACACGGTAAATGATTCATTTACCACATAAACTGTTATTTATTTTTAATAGTTTTAAAATATATTATTTTTAAAAATTTGTTATTTACTACATTCTCCAACCTATTATTTGTCATTTTGAAATTAGGTACTATTATGTCCTTTTGTTGATAATTGGTTATTTTTTAATGGGGTGATATAAATAATATTTTTTTACCATCTTGAGTGGTATTTTTAGTTTTTCCCGAATTTAAATATGTGAAGATAAAAGGGAGAAAGAGGAAAATAGGCCAAGACTTGAGATGAATTAAAATTAATAGGCTAATAGTTTACATAAGTTAATAAATAGGCCAAATTACTGTTTTTGTCCATAACTTGTCTGGTTATGAACCATAACTTGACAAGTTATTGTCTATAATTGTCCATAACTTGTCTGGCTATGAACCATAACTTGACAAGTTTGTCCATAACTTATCTGGTTATGAACCATAACTTGACAAATTATGGCATATTAATTTCTATAACTAAAAATTGGCCTGTATATTTTTTTAAGTTTTTCATATTGGCCTATTTTTTACTATTTCCCAAGATAAAATAAAGTTTAAAGACTTGAAGAATATGCAAGATTAGTATCTCACAGGTTTATATTCTCAAACTTAGCCTTGTAGGTAATGTTTGCTCATTATGGGCTTATTTGGTAACTATATGCACACACTTTGTTTATTTATACTTTACAAAAGGAAAATAGTAGAAAATAGGCCAATATGAAAAACTTAAGAAAGTATATAGGCCAATTTATAGTTATAAAAATTAATAGGCCATAATTTGTCATGTTATGGTTCATAATCAGATAAGTTATGGACAAACTTATCAAGTTATGGTTCATAGCCAGACAAGTTATAGACAATAACTTGTCAAGTTATGGTTTATAACCAGACAAGTTATGGACGAAAACAATAATTTGGCCTATTTATTAACTTATGTAAACTATTGGCCTATTAATTTTAATTCATCTCAAGTCTTGGCCTATTTTCCTCTTTCTCCCTTTACAAAATTGCATAAAGTTTTTCAGAAAGGGTTTCCAACGTGATAGAGAAATATTGCTAACACTATAATCTTGAATTGTATTAAAATCAACTTTTCATTTGTATCTTTGAAAGTGTCAAAAAGTGGATAGACGTTTTATCTACAATGTCCTGTAACCTAATCGGTTACTTCAATAATCTTGCGGGTCATTAAAAACTTGAAGAGATTCTGCTCTTTGCTTCCCTCTGGTCGACCATACGTAGTCTACCGGTCGACTGGTACTCTTCAAATGGTCATATTTTTAATCGTTGACAACGAGTCCAAACAAGCATTTTCATCCTCATAATAATAAAAATAATAGTAACAATAATAATAATAGAAATAATAATAATAACGACACTACAAACAAAACAGTATCAAATATCCGCCATTAGTTTCTTCTCATGATCATAATTATGAAGATAATTAGAGTTTGTAGTGCGGGTTGTTGAAATTTGGAGATCATTCCACTTTGGTGAATGCAAAAAGCTAATCCAAATTAATTATAGATTAATTTTTATATTGCTCTATAATTGTATATCTGGCCTGCCACATGACTTGACGGCGAAGGCTTGCACTATAACTAGAGACTGACTCCTGCTCACCACTGATCTGCTAGTATAAACCATCTTCTACTTTTTTATTGTTTTTTTAATTTTATTGTTAATAACGTGACTCAATTTATGATTATAACTAATGGGACTGCAGCTCATTAGTTGTTTAGTTAAACTTAACTGTTTCAGTTAACCAATTGTGGTTAATATCCTAACTCAGGTTAGTATGAGGAGTTCTATTTATATGTGGTATAAATAGAAGCTGCAGGGAGTTAGTTATTACTAGTCTTTCATTCTGTTTTTGCTTTCTCTTTCTAGAACGGAGTCTGTATTTCTCGGTGAGTGCTAGAGAGAGAAACAGTGAGAATTTCTGGGTAAAGCTTGGGATCTTGAAGCTTTGTAATTGAGAGATTCATTGTGAGTGAGAGCTGTGATTTTGTAATCTGATTTTCTGCATAGTAGTGGATTGGACTGGGGGTTTTTCCAGCCTCTACCCTTGGACGTAGGATTTCCCAGAAATCCGAACGAAGTAAATCCGTGTTCTTCTTCTTCTTCTTCTTCTTCGTTTGTGTATGATTCTTGGAAGACATTGGCCTGGGAACAACATTTATTTTAGGAATAATGTCCAAGGATAGTCGTGAAACAGGCTCAGATATGGGCTTGGATCTGGTTCTGGTTTTGGTTTTGGTTCCGAAATTAAATCCGTTGTTGCTGCTGCCAATACTACTGTTGTCTCAATAGCAGATTCTGCCATTGAGACTGCTGTGAGTTCGGTTACCAGGTCTAAATCAGTTAGCACTACTGGCCAAGGAACCATGTCGGAACCAAAATCGGGTTACGGCTCCGGCTCCGGCTATGGTTCTGATCTGGTTGATTCCTGAAGGTGTGTATATATTCAAATGATCATGTCAGTATGTAACAACTACTTTAGTTTGCCATTAATAAATAAAAGTTGCAAAAAAGATGTTAGTTGGTTGTTAGATCAGTATTAGTGTGTGATTAGGGTTTGCGGGGGTGAAATAAGCGGCTAAGTTAATGTTGCTGTTATGCTTCTTTCTTTATGTACATTTCAATATTCTAGCAAAATAAAAGGACAATGAATTTTATGTATCCTAGTTTAACATATCGCTTTATTTCACCCCTAGACTAATTGCTCATTTAGCTCATATATTTGAGTATAAATTCAATTTTTTGTGAAAATAAAATTAAGTAAATGGTTGGAAGTGTAGTTCAAATTGTGAAACATATGACCCGTTTATAAAATTGTTCAAAATACCCCTTATGTTCTGATTGGTCTGTAATACTTGACATAATAAATATGTGACGCTAATTACAATTTTATAAATGCTCCGAATTAAAGTCAACTTTTCTCCGGATAGTTGATTTTCAGTATACATTATGCAAGTTTTAATAGAATATATAAAAATTTTAAAATGATAAGCAAATTGAGTAAGGGATCATGCTTTCAACTTAAAAAGTCAACTTATATGTTATTTTACCGTTAACACGTCCTTACAAAATGAAGCTTAGAGTAATGGGCTCTAACAGCATTTTAGAGTTTTTGAAGCGAGATGAGAAGAAAATTGAGGGAGAAGAATTGGAATTTATAAGGGATTGAGCTTCAATCTTAAAAGGTTAACTTATTAAGTGGAGTGATTCATTATTCTTATATGTTTGTAGTTATATTTGTATTTAGACAATGTGAAATTTGGGTATTTTACTCTTAACATTAATAAGTTCTAACAAATTCATTCTTCCGGCTGTGATTAAAAGATAAAACTGCATTCGAAAATGATTCTCAATTTTCTAAACAACGAAAATGATTCACAATCCATAAACCAAGGAGATACCAGATTCAAGTAACGTGTTTGTTACTAGAGAAACTCAATGTAGAGCAAGTTACAAAGGTATTATGCACCTATCGTCTAAAATTGGACCTATTGGCAGAATTTTTGTTTTTTGATTTTGGTTAGTAGTAGAAGCGAGATTTAAGCTATCGCTTTTAAATAACTGTTTGAAACCATATTTTTAAAAGAGTTTAAATGAGTGAAAATAGTTTTAAATTTTCTAATAAGTAATAAACATTAAGTTTATAATGTCTTATTATGCTTCCAAAGTATGCGTTTTATAATAATGTTAGTTACAATTGTCATGGATTCTCTTCACATAATAATAATAATTATTATTATTTTCTTTTTGTCCAGGTACCTTTTCATCTTTTGAGTCATGTTATAGAGAAAATGTAGTAAATAGCATATTATAAAACTAAATTAAGTAAATGGTAAATTTTAAAATTATTTGAGGTAAATAGTAATTTACTGCGTAAATATTTCATTAATGATTAATAAATAGATTGTTTTTCACGTAAATGATTACTAAAAATGTTTTTTTACGTAAATTATTTTTTATAAGTCATAATTGACAAGTTTACGCGGTAAATTACTATTTATTTCAAATAGTTTTAAAATATACTATTTACTTAATTTAATTTTAAAAATCTGTTATTTACTGCAATTTCTCTATCATAGAGTTAGTGGATATTTTGGCTAGCAAGTCCGGGCCAGGTCGAGCTAATAAATTTAGAGAAAATTGTTAAATTTACTCGTAAAATACGGATCTAAATTTTTACTTGTTATTCTTGATTAATACCATTTTAATTATATTTTAACTAATATAAATATTTGATTAAAAAGGGTCTTTATCAAAAATAGAAGATGAAAATCTAAATCTATACACTTTTAAATGTATTTGTCTTCTTTTTCCTAATATTTAAGAAGACTCAAACTTGGCCCAGACACCTCTAGAGAGTAGAGATTCCGTAGATAGATAGAAAGAAAAGGCAATTTTCCTTTCCATTCCATTAAAGTTCTTCTGGTTTGTTCAAAACCTTATTCATATTTACAAAACTTCTCCCCAACTTGGAATATAGTCGGGGGAACACTTGTAATTAAGGACCATTTGCTCTACATGGCCAGTGGGGATCTTCAGCTCAAATATTCATAAGAGTGTCCCTAGGTAGATTATAAAAAAACAAAAAAAACAAAAAAGAAAGGCGCAAAGAAAAGGAAAAGGAAAAATACTCTCGACACATTTTTCATTTCCTATTCATTTCTCAACACCTTCAACGCAGTAACTCCTGTACCAAGTCACTGCAATTGTGGCCCTTTTGAACATCATAAACTATGTGATGCCCACACGTCATGTTGACCAAGCACCAAAATTATTTTGATCGCTTTTAGTATTATCTAAGCATGATTTGCCGAGAAAGATGGGTCTGTAGTACTATTGTTAGACCATACAAAAACGCTCCAAAACGGTCTCTGCTTGTTGCGCTTGGGATGGTTTTCATGGTTATGACCATTGAGCTCCGACTCTGATCTTTGCAGCATTTCCCACATCACCTGCACGTCCTGATATCCGCACATCTGAACGTCGTCGTGCAGCTTCAAGAGCCCGGCACCTGCAATGTTCAACTTGTAAGTGACCAATTTCATTTCCGTCGCAGTTTCACAGCGGATTGAAGAAAGCAACATAATTTCAAGAGACTCAGAGAATTCTATGGTAGGGCGTGACAAAATACTTAACCGATAGCACAAAGTTCTTAACCTTAAAATCATGTCTTAACTTATAAATTAAAAAAAAAAGACATTTTAATGAAATTTAATGAATTGATCAGTCCATCTTAGGAAATCAGAGAATATTAATATTTATTGAGATTTCTGATTTTGTATATAGAAGAGTTTGTTTCAGTTATTGTGTGATTTCAATTCTAGTGGTCCTAAGCGCATAGATCAAGCAGGGGACCCCGGATGTTTATTGGGTATTTTTTGTGCACAAAGTGGGGTTGGAATAACGCCCTTTTTTTTTAATTTTATTTTCAAAGGCTTTCGTCAGACCATTTACTAAAAGTGACTTGGGCATAAAGTTGCACTAGAAAATTATGTTGATCCTATCGTCTTGACAAAATAAAGCATTATTTCAAAAAGAAAAGAAAATATTATCTATAGCAAAAGGAGACGGAGACTTCTTCGATCGGCACAGTTCTGAACCATCATTTTTTTTTTAATTTTGTTCTTAATCTACTATAGTTTTGATAAAATTTGACGGTTTAAAATTTAGTGTTAGTTATAATAATCTAGAGAACCTACAAACACAGATATATTATGTTCTCATTAAAGTGGATTTAGTCTAGTGGACATAGCACTCTGTTGACACCCTCAATGTTTGTTTCAATGTAACAGTAAAATAATATGAGTGATAATAAGAACATATCAGAATATGCTGTTCAATAACATTTTTAAGTGTCGGTACTTGGGTTGACTATTAATTTAATTGTAGCAACGGAAAGAATATTTCAGAAAATAGTTTAATTTGCACCGTACAAATTATGCAATATTAATTAAAAAGAATTTGCACAAAATGGATGATTATAGTATGCCACAACTATGCCGTGGACTCACTTCACCTACAACTCACAACACATATAGTAGTGGCTCTGAAATTAGGGCAGGCCCACTTTTTTTACGCACTCACAATAATATATGAGTTCACAAATATCTTTTTTTTTTATTTCAGCACAAATAACCTTTTTTTAGATGTTTTTTCATAAATGGCAAAATTTTATAAAATTATAAAAACGGTCATTTTTATTAATTTAGTGGTCAATTACTGATAGACTCAACAGTAAATCCATAATTAATTCGCTTATTCTTTATCATTGATCAATATTAGTTAATAATTAACCAAAATTAAGTTTTAATTTATCAATTTCAATTAATAAATTACATTTTTATTAATAATAAATAATTAATAAATTAATAGTGAATCAGTTAATCACTGATAAACTGTGATTTATAGATCACGACCATTTTTGTAAAATAAAAAAAGTTTGGCCATTTATGAAGAGAGGTAGTTAAAAAAGGCCACCGAACCCAATTTCTTTTTCTTTTTTTTTTTTTAGGGATGAGTTTGTAATATTATGGAGTACTTAAAACCTCGTTCGGGATAAACAAGATTCAATATATTCATATTAGAAAGATGTTGCATCAATTAAATGGAAGAGTAAAAAGTAAATAATCTTCAAAAGCAGGTAATGAAATAAAAATTGAGAAAAAAAAAAGTTTGATCAACATAGTATCGTTTTTTGTACAGAAACCAAAATGTTGAATTTAGAAAGCTACATATAACTAAAACATATTGACAATTTTTTTTAACCAAAGCTTTTTTGATAATTATAATTATAATTATATTATTGAAAAGGAAAGAGAAAAATCATGTTGTGGTTGAGCCTAGCCCACAACCAAATGAGTTTTTAGCCCCGAAGTTTTTATGAAATTTTAGTCGTGTCCTTACTATAGAAGAAAAATTATGTACCCCAATTGAATAATTAAGGTATATACTATATCTTTATTCATTAAAAAATTATCTCATATTTTCTCATAACATCCCACTAAAAAAATTTTCTGACTCTGCCATAGTGCCATTGAAATCATGGATTTGAAATTTGATTTGACAAAATAAACAAATATTATAACATAATAAAAAAAATATTACTTTTTTTTTTCCTTTCTAAAAGCATATTAGTAACTTTTGTTGAGGGAAAAAAGAAACCTAGTTGAAGAAGCCATCCTTCTAGTAAATGCCAAAAAAAAAAAAAAAAAAAAAAAAAAAAAAAGTACTACATTTAATTGTTAAACAGCAAAAAGAAATTTGTCTTAGGCTTATATTTCCTGCATCCACAATAATTATTGCGTGTGTATAATATTTTTGTGTGCGTAATTATGTATGTATCTATGTATGCACACACTTCCTTGATCCGTAATTGAAAAAAAAAAATTTGCTTCAAAAAAATAAATACAGAATTAATTAGTGAGACCAGGATTCAAGAATTCAAAGAACCATGGAATTAATTACAATAAAATTCCTCAACATAATTCTACGATCATATTAGTTAGAAACAGAGGAACCAAATTAAATGCCAGAGACGGAAAAAAAAAAAAAAAAAACTTGCTTCTATATTAAATTCCACAGTTCGAGTAATTTAGGTAAAGGGCCATGGCATCGGTATCCGTACACAGGAAGTTGTTTGGCAGAAAAGAAAAGAAAAGAAAACGTACCAGATTTAGGAGCCTTAACGCGAGCTGAGATAGCAAGCAAGACTCGACGGACAGGGAAAATCATCTTGTTCAAAAAATCCATCAAACTATCTCTCACTTTCTTCACTTTCCTTCTGCTTTTCCTTCTTCTTCCCAATCTAACCGCTATGCTCCTTAACCCGGCCAGACCTATAAATTTTTTTTTTTTATTTTGAAATTTCTCCGAAAGAAAATCAATATCAATCCTTCGTACGTGCAAAGTGATTGTAATTAATGATCTTAATCTCCTCCGTCCGAAGGAAAATCGATATCAAATGGAAAGGGAAAGGAAAGTGAGGGAGAGATAGAGAGAGCTTTGTTTTGTTTGTTGGCAGTTCAAAGCAGAGAGCTCTTTCAATGAATTGAAAAGGGAAACAAAAATAAATAAATAAATAAATAAATGAGTGTTAATGATATGATGTGTGGGGAGGCTAATTTGTCTGCTATAAAACTCTCTCTCTCTCTTCTCCCTCTTTTTTTTTTTTTTTTTTTTTTTTTTTCAATAAGTCTCTCACCGACACGTGATGCTTCATACACATGTTACTACTACTTTTTTACTCATTTCTTTTTTTTCTTTTTCTTTTTTTGGGTTATTATTATATTATTTCAGCTACTGAATATGTTACGTGTGTGTGTACGTGTATATACAGATGTATTTTTGTTATATATATATATATACATATATAATATATATAAATATCTATATATGATATATCCGTAATTTACTCAATTTGTCAAGTTGTACAGTCGTCTAGTTTCTTTTAGTTTGAGTAAAGCTTATTAGTGAAAGATGTAACATATCCATTGGTCCACATTGTAAATTACTTAGGAAGAATAATATTTTGTTTTGAAAAAAAAAAATGGTTTGGATAAGTAACTCACCATAATTAATTAAGCGATTTCATGTGTAACTGGCGTGGGATGAAAGTGAGATATCAACGAAGACGATCAGAAAAGAATACTAAAACATGTATATATACATACATACATACATATATATATATATATAATATATATAGTTTAACATCAATTAACTCTTTACGGGAAGAAAAAAAATCAACTTCGTTGGTTTGTTGAGGCTGAAGTGACAACTTAACCTAGTGGTGGCTACCTTATCATTTTTAAATTCTCTTTTTTCCCTTAAAAAAACTGTTAGTTAGAACACAACTGTCATAAGTAGGGTTTTTTTAGTTTAAAAAAAAATTAAGTTGTTATTTTTTTTTTTTCGTATTCACTGTCTAACGGGTTAGAATGGGGTTTTGCAAATTTGGTTTACCATTAATGTCACTCACTCAAAAATTTTTATTTTAAATTCCTTTACCCAAATTGTCATTAGAGTATTTATATATCGTATTTAAACACATATTTTATATTTTAAGGTAGAAAATTAGATAGGTAACTCTTGATGGTAAGAATTGGAGGAACAAAATTGAAGAACTACATTACTAGCCCGAAAATAGAACACTCAAGTACAACTCATTTCGAGTATATTATGTAACATGCACCTTAGAAAAACAAAATACTATGTAACATGCTAAAAAAACATAAATTGCAATATTATCCTAAAAATTGGAGTCGAACAATTAATTCAAATTAGAAATCAAAGTATTAATTAACCATTGGTCAAGCACCAAACTTTTGAATCCTGTATCCAAAAGCTAATTAATCTCTCACCCTAGCGAATATAATCATTGTTTAACTAATTACTGTTTCACGTGTTCATTTGAAATTGAGTTTTGAAGCAGTTATTTCATCAGAAACACAAAAATGACATCGTTTTTATCTCATAAGAGTTCAAAATTTAAGAGTTTCATTTTTCAAAATTTAAGATTAAAGTAAGAAGGGAAAGAAGGAGAAAAGAAGAGACCGTAGGGCCGGCTCCTTTTATTTTTCAACTCTTGAAGACGTTTGGTAAGGGAATTCATACCATGATTTGAATCATGGTTCATAGTTCACTATAGTATTTTCTCTCATAAAAAATACACGTAAATCAAAAATAATTATAATCTCATGATTCTAATCCATGAACTAAACGTCTAATTTCTAAAGTAAAACCATCCATTTTTTTTATTTTCACCATTTAATTTATAAAATTAAACCGTTTTGCTGTCCATTTCTTTCCATATTATAATATGCTAAAAGTCAAAGAAAAAAAAATCAAATAACGAGCCCTTGCAGGGGATCATCTTGGGTTGCGGAGGCCGACGACAAGTTAACGCAGGTAGGAGGAGACAATGATGGAGCAGTTTATACTAAACATAGTAACTTAAAAAATGTTAACGTGACTTTTTTTTTTATCACTTTTTTCATTCACTATTTAATCTATAGACTCTATTATATTATTTTTTATTTAATTAATAATATATTATATTAATAGAATTTACGTGTCAAATAATGAACAAAGAAAATAACAAACAGAGTAACGAAATAAGCGATTGTAGCATTTCTCTTCCATTCTCGGCCCAAGATTGCATGTCCAAATGCCTCTTAATCTAAAGTATTTCCTTTTAGGGAAAATCTGCGGTATTTTATTACACCTAATTTTAGTTAAGAGATAGTATCACCTTTCTATATATGAGCTTGGAAATTCAAAAAGACAAGAAGGATCCAATTTGATGACGATGACACGTTTGGAAATTCTATTGGTGGTTGACCAATAATGCGAAAGAGTATATAAGCTTGAGATCATTTCTGTTGGGCTATTGACCACGTGGCTAAGAACTCGCCGACACTAATTCTCTGTAGCCTATAGAATTATTGAATAGTGTTAAATACTATGAATTGTTTTTATTTCTTTCATTGAATTTCAAAAACTTTTCAAACATTCAAACCGCCACTTTAGGACAATCTATCCCAAGTCCCAACCTCTCCCATTTTTTCATTACTTAAACAACTTTGTTGATCACATTCAAAACCAAATCATACACTTTCTAAAAAGACAAATAAAGTTCCACTTATATTCTAACACGTGATTCTCTTGATTTTTATATAATACATAATAAAGTATACTTTCATTGCCTTCTACAAAACTTCCTGGGAGTCCCACAAAAGCATGAATGTCACATTTCCTGGAAAAAAAAAATGTAAGTATTTAATAAAGTAACATATCAAATTAGTGTATCCAAGAATAAATGATAATATTGCCTAATTCAATACATACAAGTTTTATGATTTTTGTTACACCTACTAAAAATCAATGTTTGCCTACGAAAAATTCTTCTTATTGTGTTTCCATAAATTTTCAACAAATTTTACCAAATTCTCATATTTTTCTAGCACGAATATTCGAAAGTGTGAATGCCACAACACTAGTGAAAATTAGAGTTTATTTGGTACGAGGATTCAAACCAGGGTGATTCTAATCATGATTCTAAAATCAGAACCATAATTCACGATTTTATGTTCAAATCATTATTCTGAAACCATAATTCAGAATCAGATGTTTGAATCACCTTGAATTAAGAGGGAGAGTGGTTTTAGAATCATGAGTGATTTTGGTTTAAAACATCACATCAAATTATGAATCATCTAAACCAAACATTGATTTAAAATCATGATTCGGAATCACTGTAAACAAACACTGATTCTGAACTATGATTCAGAATCATAATTCTGGATCCATCTACCAAACTTGTATTAATATGTTTCTTAAATAGAAATGAATCAAAACCGTACGAGCAAGCTTAAATATTTTATATAAGGAGGAATTATATATAATTAGTTGGCTGAATATATAAGGAAAGTGTGAAGGAATTGGAATTGGCCAACTTTCATAAGATTCGTGTAAGTTTTTGTCAACTTCAACTACTATATAATACAAAAGTATTTGGTGTGAGAGAGTTGGACCAAAATAAGGTGGGGTAAAGTCACTCTCGTCCAACTCTTTTATTTATTTATTTATTTATTTTTATTTTTTGAGGTCTCGAAAGGTCTTTGATCCTAATAAATCTTTAATGTTGATCATTGTTGTTGGCACCTAGTGAGGCTTGAATATAATGTCACTCTTACGTGGACCATTTGCTAATTTATGCTTGTAGAGTCCTCAAATTAATTATATGGGGCTTTTCTTTATTTTTTTTTCTGTTCTTTTTTCTTTTTTTTAACTTCTGCCAATACCTTAAAGGGTACAATTCAGTCCTATTTTCTAGTTTAATTGGAGGGCTTTAGTTTGTTGAGTTATAAATAATAATGTACCATCAATTAATTAGGCATTTTTAATCATATTCATTTGATAACCAAGACAAAGGCGGATATTTTTCTTTTGCTGGAAGTTCATATATTTCGAATCCGGTGTAAATTAGTAGACTGATTTACTACTTGATAAAGTTTGATTAAGTTTTGAAATAAATACCTTTCAAAAAATTGAAAAAAAATAAAAATAAATATTTTTTTGAGGAAAACAAAAATATGAATGTTAAATTTGTGGATTAAGTATTGGCCACCATCGTAATTATAATATAGAATGTGGAATCCTTGCAGCTTTCCCTTGACACTTGAACAAGAGTCATCATCTAAACTTGACTAAACAATAATCAATTTGTGAATGACCTTAATTAGTTTAAGAAATTAAGGAAACAAATATGTGCCTGTCCCATCAGAATATATCATATTTGGTCTAATAATTGAAAGGGAAGTTCATTATTAATTATATATGAACTACTAATTTACACATTATTATGTGTACTATACTTGCGATTTTTCCCCCTGAGGTGATCAACTGGCCTCGTCCGTTGAAAAAATCAAGCATATATCATCAGTATATATATAGGTTTTTTTTTTTTCCTCGAACATAACATATAGTTATGAAAATATAACATGATAATTATTGAACGTAACTTTAACATTAGAGAGAAATAACATAATCTTTAAATGACTAAATTTTTTAGTGTTACTTTTTTTTAACATTGATGTTACGTATAATAATTGTTATATTACGTTTTTATAACGATATGTTAAGAAAGGCCTATATATATGTATAATAAGTACTATTCTACAAGTTCATTGTTGGCAAAAACTATTCTTATACACTGCATGATTCGTGTGATGCATTGTTCGTGTACGTACATACTACATTGTGAAGTTTGTTTAGTGGTTATTCGGTTAACCCATGTGATGAATATGGCAACCATTGACGGGGCAAATGTAGAAACTTCAGAGCAATTCCCAAGTAGCACGTTTTTGGCATTATCAATTTCTTTCTTTCCTTCCCCTCCTTTTCCTCTAAAAAAACAATGGCATAGCAAGAATTATTACCATAGAGTGGAGAAATTTTTTTCATAAAAAAAAAAAAAAAAATTGTTAAAGGAGCATCATCTCGAGGCACTTGCAGGACTCCTTTTTTTTTTTTTTTAAATGATACAAGTTTTTCCAAAAACAAAAATAGGGAGTTTCTCTAGTATGCTTGATCTACTGGTAGTGTCAGTTTTTAACTGTTTGATCATGTTAAAATCATATCAGATTAAAAAAATATGCAGAAAATATAATTTTTTATACATATCTAACGGCTGAAAATAAAAAAAACTATTAGTAGTTCATTTTTTATGATCCTACTAGATAAACTCTCAAATAATAAATACCCCATAGACAGAAAAGATAATTTTTTATACATATCTAATGGCTGAAAATAAAAAAAAACTATTGGTAGTTTATTTTTTATGATCCTACTAGATAAACTCTCAAATAATAAATACCCCATAGGGCAAAAGTATTAAGATTTAAAAGAGTTGTCAAAACATCAATTCATTAAAAAAAAAAAAAAAGAAATGGATCGCTTTAAAACTTTGAACAATCTAAGGGAATTCAATTAATTTATAGAGAACAATTATCCAATCCGACTTCCCCAATCGCAAAATTTTATGATTTTTTCACAATTCAACTCACAACTCTTGTGCTACAGTAGCAAAAGAGCTTGAATTGTGGGCACGACCTCGGCACAAACCTTGGACCTTGGCCCCAACACTAACCCCGACTTTGACCCCAACACGCCCTTGAACTTGGCTTTGAGAATATATATTTAAAAAAAAAAAAAGAGTGTTCTCCAGGAAAAAAGAAAAAAAAAAAGCTTTTCACTTCTTGTTAAGAAATTTTGTAATTAAAAAACAAAGAGATGGAACTGCTCTTTATCCTTTGTTACCTCGTTAAAAGGGTGGTTAATTGTATACGTATTGTATACATGACATCGAAAGACCATATAGTGGAATTAGAAAGCTCTTCAACTAAAGAGTACCTAAAAATAAATTAGTGAAACAGAACATCCGCTTTATTGTGTGTTTGGTTAGTGTATTCGTACTATAATTTGAATCATGATTCATGATTCACTATAATATTTTCTCTCACAAAAAATACACGTAATTCGAGAATGGTTCTGAATCATGATTCTGAATCCATAAATTAAACGTCCACTTAATTTGCAGTGTATTCCCCAATCACTCATCATTCAGCAACATGGAAATCTTCATTAGTCAATAGTTAACCCTGCAAGCCCATAATCCTAGCATATAGATACAGTGAGAGAGAAATAAGTCAACGTTGGACAGGCCTTCCCTTTAATTGAAGCCATAATGTTGCCAGGATGTGGTAGGGACTACTTGTTACCCTTTACACTTTATTATCTACATTTTATTATCCTGGTCGTTCAGAGATTTATGTAGATCCACATTATAGTTTATAGCCATGCGTATGATGATACATCGCATCTTAAGTAAGGATTCTTATATATATAGCTATGGTCCGTCTATCCACGGTTCATCTAACGTAACATGTAAAAGTGAAACATGTAACATTACAACGTGATATTAACTTTAGAGAGTCGTAACATAATCAATTTTGACGATTATCATGTTACATCTAACATCAAATTTTATGTTTGATGACTGTCATATGATCCATCTGGATAGACGGTTCGTAACATGTAAAAGTGAAACATGTAACATTACAACATGATATTGACTCTGGAGTCGTAACATAATCCATTTTAACGACTAAATGTTATGTTTAATGACTGTCATGTTATATTTTTTTTATTTCTACACGTTACACGGATGGACCATAGCAACTATACATATAAATATATAACACGATTGGTCACATGGAGAGGTGATGACAAAGGAAAAAGGAAACGAAAATGAAGAAAGATGAGGGAGAAAACTCCATAGAACCAGCAAGATGAATTATTTCCGATAGAAGGTCAATTCAAATTAACAAGATAACATGATAATAACAGTGAAAACTAGTTTCGAAAAATACAGGCTTGAATTACGTACAAGGCAACATAAAGACATGAATTATGATGTACCATTCAAATTTCAAGACAGTTTTTGATGCTGAAAAGATTATTTCTAAAAGACCAATCTATGGCATCCAAAATTCTAGTCATCAATGTTCTTCATGTATTCCTTTGATAGTTTAGTTTCCATTATCAGCTGCTGTTCTTTGACTAAAGAATTGCCTGATTCAAGCAAAGCTTCTACTGTTTGCTGTTCATCAAAAAGCAAAATTAAGAAACTCATTATCACCCTACCAAACCCAAATTTTAGAGTCCAGACAGACAAAGGAGATACGAAATGCCACATGCAATGTACAACTTTAAACTTTCTCAACATCTATACAGAATGGTGTATTTTCAAAGGTGTCAGAAAATGATAGTTAATGGAATGAGGCTAGCATGATTGAGTTAGATTCTAAAATGCCATAACTCGAATTAGTAACTGAAAGGGGACAAAAACTAGTCACTTGTGACGCTCTGGAATACTAGTGATGCTTCTTCTTTCCTTCAGCGCAAACAAAAATGGAAATCAACTATCACTTACCGACTGAAACCTATAGTTTTGTAAAAGTGAAGGGGTATATATAAGTGAACTCTAATGAAATCCTTTAATCAGAGTTCACTTATATATATACCCCTTCAAATCATGCATGAGATGCATAAAATGTCTTTGCACCAAGTTGTAGGATACTGCCTATACTATCCTTTTTTCATAAGGCCGTGATCTTCTTCTGAAAATAATCGTTCCTTCCCTCCTAGTAATTCTTTAGTAGATCTCACAGGTGATCCACCAGCTTCAAGATATATTCATGGAGAGGTAAATCTGATAGAGGACCTTGAGACTCGCATGAATGCTCTGAATAATACACTTCAAGACATAGAACTTCACGCTTCCGCAGAGCTAAATTATTATTCTTTGAAGATACAAGAATTAAAGAATCAAGCTACACAGGCTTTTTGGACACATCTCTGATCTCCAGGCGTACGTTGAACAGAAAATTGCAGTTTTGAAATATAGTCTTGTGAGAGCTGAGGGAGTTCTCCAGGTTACCTCTGAGGAAAAATTGATAAACCAAACCACAAAGATCCCAGTTTGACAAGTTTGACCTCCATGGATATCGATATACAAATATGGATATAAATACTCGATGCTTTCTTACATTCTTACTGATGAATAACACAAATCATGGTA
Organism: Morus notabilis; assembly: GCF_000414095.1. Classification (NCBI taxonomy): domain Eukaryota; kingdom Viridiplantae; phylum Streptophyta; class Magnoliopsida; order Rosales; family Moraceae; genus Morus; species Morus notabilis. The sequence goes on from NW_010365947.1 coordinate 131,679, forward strand.
TAAGATTTTGTTGCTGTCATGGGCTCTCTGAGAACAATCAAAAGGTCCTTTGAGAGTCTTGTGCTGACTGATTTTCAAATAATAAAACAAAACAAAACAAAATAACAAATGTCCAATCCTAGAGAACCTAGTTCTAGAGTTATCTCTGCTTCAGTACATGAAATATATCTGTATTTCCTTCAAAATTTTGGAAAAGCATTGGTACCGAAATATCTTTTAGGTTTGAGTGTTTTTTTCTTGCCCAAAAAGCTCAGGAAAATGACGGTTAATATCAGAAAATATCAGCGAACATATTGATACCAATGACGATGAGGCTGCAAGATTTTTATACCTTATTTCTAGTGCACGAGAAAATTAACAAGTAAATCAACAGGCAGAATAAGAGAGAACGAGAACTTTGTCGTTCATTATGGAGAGAATACAAAAACAAAATCCACTATTAACGCAATGTAAATGGATAGCAAGACACTCAATCTTATTGCCTAAAGTCCCTCTGCACCTTTGTGTCTATCTATAAAGCAACAACGATTACTGCAATTTAAAAAATACCCCTTGAAATGGAACCTCCTTTTATTTCTACCCCTTAACATTAGTCCGTATATTTCTGCCTTTTAGACTAGAACTAGTCAAGGGGTAGGATTTTTAAAAGGGGTACTTTTAGTAAGTCGGGTACTTACAGTAGTAGGATCTGTAATTTTCTCTTTATTCTTTTTTTTTTTTTTTTAATACTGGTGCCCTGGTGTAGTAGGCCTAATCTCCTCATTAACAAACGGGACCAAAAGGCTTGTTTTGGGCTTTGATAAATTAAGGCTACTGAGCCTATCAAGCTAGGGTTTTGTTATTGAGGAAATTAGGTGGCATGCTACAACTTTCATATCTTCAGATTTATGCCACAACTACTTTGTGGTTCAAGTTTATGCCATGTTTTGTTGATTTTTGATTCATTTGTGTGGTACAAATGAAAAGCTCCAACATTCATGGCATAAATCCAAAACTGATGTTTTATTATGGCATTCCCCAAAATTTCTCTTTATTCTTTATTTTTTGGTGTTAAGAATGCAACTAGTCGCGCTCTAAGTGCCGTGTGTGTGTGCATTTAGTAGTAGAGTGCAACTGGAGAATTTAGCTTTATTTCATTATTTTATATTTCCTTCTTTCATTAGTTTTTCATCAGTGTTTAGGTCCCGGGGTTTTTTTTTTTTTTTTTATATTTCCTTCTTTCATTAGTTTTTCATCAGTGTTTAGGTCCCGGGGTTTTTTTTTTTTTTTTTATATTTCCTTCTTTCATTAGTTTTTCATCAGTGTTTAGGTCCCGGGGTTTTTTTTTTTTTTTTTATATTTCCTTCTTTCATTAGTTTTTCATCAGTGTTTAGGTCCCGGGGTTTTTTTTTTTTTTTTTATATTTCCTTCTTTCATTAGTTTTTCATCAGTGTTTAGGTCCCGGGGTTTTTTTTTTTTTTTTTGTCACTTTGTTATTTAGTCTTGTTATTTCATTAAACAAAACTTATTGAGAATTCTCTCAATATTCCTACATCAATTTATATTCATTACAATCAACGAATTTGTGGTTTTGCCATTTTTCTAGCATTTGTGAACGAATCAACAGACTAGTAAATGCCCTTGTTTTTGGTATTCTTAGTGAATCAACAGATATCAGGAAGATTTATCCTATTTTCTCGTTATTGCTACACTTCCGCGCTACATCACATGCACACGCACACGCACAGCACATGCACACATATATGAATGGACACTCCGCAACCGCAAGTGAGAGAGTTGGTATTCCAATTCCGTTGGAGCAATGATATAAAAGCTAGTAAATGCCCTTGTTTTCGGTATTCTTAGTGAATCAACAGATATCAGGAAGATTTATCCTATTTTCTCGTTATTGCTACACTTCCGCGCTACATCACATGCACATGCACACGCACAGCACATGCACACATATATGAATGGACACTCCGCAACCGCAAGTGAGAGAGTTGGTATTCCAATTCCGTTGGAGCAATGATATAAAAGCTAGGAAGTTTTGGGAAGAAAAATAAAGTAATAACTCGTATTTCGTCATTAATCACAAGGAATGCCAATATAAAAACTAAAATAAATGTTAAAGTTGGCCAGAGTTACCTTTGGAGGAGTAAAAACGGGAAGTTTGTCACTCTTTCTTCTCTTTAGGAGTTTGCTTCCAAGATTTTCAACACCTCCAATATCGTCAACCCACTATTACAAAAGACAAACTAGTTAATACATGTGTACTCATAATCTCGTAGAACTTGTGCACTTAATCACACACAAAATGGACCGTCAATCTTATACTAACATCAACTGTGAGTCAAAGAAAGATGGAGGAAATACACAAGGTTACAGCAACTTTAAATTTGTAAAGTTCCTTTCATTCTTGACTTATGATGAGCCATTTAATTTTCTATAGTTTTTTTTTTTTTGGTGTTGCACCAAAAGGTTACTTTACAATCACTCTGGTGAACCTGGTTTGAAAAGAAAACCAAAAGGATATATTAATACTTAAAATTCAATTCGTTACCTCCAAAATAAGGACTTTCTTTTGTTTATTTATTTATTTTTTGCCGTAATCAAAGTACTTAGAACCTAATATGTAGGTTGAATACAACTCGGATAATAAATCCCGAAAAGAACTAAAGACTCTTGGAAACAATAAATTATAAGAAAAATAAACAATTAATCCTCGTTCAAAAATAAAACTCGGATAACTGTAAAAGTTACTTGGACTGAATGTGGCTTCCACCCTTAAACCGACTTTTTAACTGCCAAACACTCGTTTGACGAAACTGAAGCCATATTACAGTGCTAAAACAGAGCGTTTTCAACAAGATGTAGGCTCAACAATCAAACAAAATTGGTTTTCTCTGGCAACCTTTAAAAGGTAGATTAGCATAGCATCAATTTTATTTTATTTTATTTTACTTCTTTTTATTTTTCTTTTTTCTTTTTTTGGAGAACGCTTGTTCTCTTTCCTTTGTCATTGATTCCATATCAATAAAAGGAAGTGATTTCTCCTAGGATTCCCTCATCTGGGATCCTGGGGAAGGGATCAACTTGGCTCTTGCGAACAGCTAGTGCACTATCCCCCTTCAACCCCTGGAGTCGGGAAAGTCCATGGACAGACTCCATCGTCTCCACCACGAAGGAACAACGAGATCACCTCAATGACGCCTTTGGTATCCAGGGGCAACAACAACAAAAATTGACGAAGACATAAAAAGTGAGGAAAAAGCAAAACAAAATCTCCTTAAGTCGACAGATTAATTATTCATCTCGTTTAAAAGATGCAACAAGTTCTATCGCATATAAAATTTGCGACTTTTAAATATTTGCAAGATTTAAAATGTTAAATAATCTAAAAATAAACAATCTAAAAATGAATGGTTGCTACCTTAGAAATAGACCTGTCATATGTTCGGGACCTTAGAGCTCCATAGAAATCCAGGGCTGCAAAATCACCAAACAAGACAGATAAACACGTAAACAAATCAACAAACAAACAAATAGATAAGTATAACCTTAAAATTAGTTTCAAGATTTTAAGGGAAACCCAAAGTAGACAGCCCTTTGATTGAACCCTAAATCAACCTAGGCAAACAGAAAACATTAATATATGTACTCAAAATTAGAATGTGTGAAGCATACACTGGTAAACACAATAAAGGGTAAAAGAAAGAGGGGGGAAAAAAAGGCGTAAAGCAAAGAGAACACCCAAAAAATAAACAATAATATAGGACAATAATGAACGTGGAATTAGCATGAACGAAAACGTAAATATCCACTAAGGATTGATGCAACTGATGAATCCCCAAGAGAAAATAACATAAACTGTAACATAAGGAAATTTGCGTAACGGTGAACGGTGGTTGTCAAAAATGCTACATTGCTCTAAGTGCATTCTTAAATGAGTAATTATACTTATCTATCTTGGTATTAAAATATTAAAACTCATGTGAGCCAATATCCTAAATCTTTTGGAAGAAATGATAAATTAATATGATATAAGAGCAGAAGATCCCAAGTTCAAACCCCTGTAATTGCACTCTCTAGATTAAGGGCGCACGTTCTTACTTTGCATGAATGGGAAAAGAAGACCTAGGAGTGATATGAGAATATAGGGAATGAAGAAAATGAATACTAATCCTTGCACCCTCTGGGTATTGATTCCAGGTTAAACAGAATGTGTCAAATTCAATTATAAGTCGATGATTATTTAATTATGTAAAAGGGCAATTAACTAATTGCATTGATAAAATTCCTATTCCCAAGTTTAATAAACACTAGAAGGGAATTGGATTGTTTCCCAGTCCACCAACAAATAGACAAGACAAGTAAACACTAAAAGGGATTCATTTTTCCTCATTCTTGTTACTTTGCTTTCCTTTTCCATCACTTTCCTATTCCCAAGTTTAATAAACACTAGAAGCGAATTGGATTGTTTCTCAGTCCACCATCAAATAGACAAGACAAGTAAATACTAAAAGGGAATCGTTTTTCCTCATTCTTGTTACTTTGCTTTCCTTTCCCATCACATTCATTTACGGTTTGATAGATGCACCCTGATTGCAATTATGTATTGGGTCTTTGATATGTTTTGGCCTTGTAACTAAATATTCACGTGTTGGACTAGTTCAATTAATATTTGCGCAAATAATTCCCATTATCTAGCCCACAGATGAGTGTTAAGATATTCAACTAACATTAGTGCACCTCTTAATAGCTTAAGGTTTTGGGAGAAATTGTAAATTAACACTATTTAATGGCTTCCATTTTAATTTAGATCGAGGAGTTCCATCCTTTCATATTAAAAAAATCTCCAAAAGTCCCTTCAAGTACGGACCATGAAACTTCATATAATGAAAATAAGAATTCTCAAGTATTCTCGGTGCTCGTCTTGATATATAGTTCGCATAAAAGTAACCAAATGAGAGAGGCAACATAAACAAAATAGATTCAATGAAAACCTAACTAACACTATGAGAAGTAATGAGATTATAAAAGATAAAAAGTGGACTCACTCACAAATTTAATATATAACCGGAAGAACCATAATGACATAAAAATTGTGATTACAGTACTCACCATCTTCTACAAAGATACTTTAACATATAATATAAGCAGGTATAAATATAATACCTTATGTGCAAGGTATTTTTCTTTATTTTTGAGCAAGATTATATCTAAGGCTACTAATTTGGCACTTTCAAATTGTTATTGCTCATTAAATATACCCACCTATAAGAAGACTAACAAGAAAATACAAGGAAAAGGATACCTTGATTAGGAAATGTGTTCACAATGCTTATAACCTCGTCTCTAGATATTCCATCTGTCTCATACATCCTGTGGACGATATTCACAATGTCCTCACGGTTTGGCTGCCTGTTTCCCAGACAGCAACATTTCAGCAAAGAAAGTGTGCTAAATTAGCTCAGACAAAAAATAATTACAGTAGTTGTTGATGTCAAAACTAACATGTGTGATATTGGACATATTATTGCCATAAATGATGAACAAAATTCGCATTAAACATTAAGAATATCACACTTGTAAAGAAAAATAAAAACAAGAACGACTATAAAAGTAATCGCTAATATGCAGTTGCAAGCAAAATGAACATGGTATATAAAAAAAATGATATTGCTCATTGGTGTAGATGAGTAAACGCCATAACTTGCTTAGAAACATTTATATAAGATACAACAATAATTCAGGCTCCCGTAGGTTGATGCGTGTTTCTAGTGGCTTTTAATATTATGTTATGTGGTTGCTGAAGTTGTAGGTTGATGCGTGTTTCTAGTGGCTTTTAATATTATGTTATGTGGTTGCTGAAGTTAGAGTATGAATACCGTAAAGATTGTTAAAATGTTGACGAAAGACACTCTTTGGCAGTGAAAAAGAGAAGGTGGTGAAGATCATTTGATTGCTTAAGTTTAATCTTGCATAACGGATTTGACCTTTTATGCAAATAGTCATATAGAGGTTCTCATTAAAGCAGGAAAATTTATGGTATTTGTTTATTGGCTTGGAGATTCTTCATTGTCCCTTTCTTTCCAAAAGATTTTTATTTACTTTTATCAAGGGTGACAAAATGCGTACACAAATTAGATTCTCTTTGTCTCTGCATCTTGTGTTTGTCAATGTAGAAATTTAAAGTCCATAAGTTTCATATTTATTTACGTCTTGGTAGAAGACTGAGAAAGCAGCATTCTTGATTTAATTCAAGTGCCACTGTTCTAGAATAGAAATGCATAGTAATTGATTGAGACAAACAAATCACCTACCAGTAAAATTTTTCCATCCGTCCATCTCGAATCAAGGGAGCGTAAATTGTTGAGAAATCATTCCCAGTGACAATGATAGGAATCCTATTTGTAATATCTGCTTCTCGCCAGTCTTGTCCAACACTCACTCTTGTAGGATTATCCGCCAGATTCATGAGTGTTCCAACAACAATTTGATTGTTGACTGTCATCTGAGTGTTTCCTATATAATATGAGACAGGAACATATGTTTTGCTATAATGAATTAGTACGTGTATAATGTTGATGAGCCAATTCTATGTTTCCAACAAAAGAATAACTATGGAGGGTATCAAGTGTAAGGGACCCTGAGAGAGAGAGAGACATTTAATTGCATTTTTTTTTCCCATCAAGTAAATCTAAATCAAAAAGTAACTCTGCCAGTCAAATTACAAGAACTATTATTCACCGACGTACTTACATTGACGAGCCAATTCGATGTTTCCAACACAAGGATAACCATGGAGGGTATCAAGTGTAAGGGACCCAGAGAGAGAGAGAGAGAGAGAGAGAGAGAGACATTTGATTGCATTCTTTTTTCCATCAAATAAGTCTAAATCAAACAGTAACTCTGCTAGTCAAATTACAAGAATAACTATTACTCACCAAATCTACCAAGGCCAGCATCAATGTCGTTGATCATTAAGCAGCTCATCTTGCCCTTACATTGTCAAGGAAAACACAATTAAACTACGCTTTTGCAGTATTCATAATGCTATTTTCTTTCAATTCCAATTATTCTCTCCCCAGCCAAAAAAGCATCCCTAAATGCAACGGCTAGTATATGATCACGTTCCAATTACTGCATCTTTGATGTAAAGAAACTAATTGAAATTTTTTAATAAGAAAAACATCTTTATTGATAAAAATCAATTAGAGCTAGAGAGGATAAGGTATCCTCAATGTAAAAGAAACGTGACAGAAAAAAGAGCAAACAACTGAAAGTACAGAAAAAAAAAAAATCAGTTCCCTATAACATCTTTCCAATTCAAAACAGCCAAGGAAATTAAATGAAATATAATGTGTCTGTGTGTTTGATGCCAAAAATAGACCATAAATGTCCCATGGCGCATGGGAGTACTGCTCGAAACAAAGGACTGTACGCTTCAATCTGCGTCAAACGTATCTTACACATGTCATCTCAACAGCTTCTTTATGTTATTTGTGAATATAGTCCCAAATGCAATATTAGGATAAAAGAGGTCTTCAACTACCGGCCATTTGTTACATTGAACAAGTATCCAATCTGAATCGGGAAGATAGACAAGCCAAATAGTAATCTTGGATAAACTAAATAAAAGCTTTTCTATCTTTTTTTGGAGGGTCTAACAGCCTGTCATAATTAGTTAACTCTTCACTGGGAAGGAGGATGAAGGTGTTGTATATTTTTTCCTGAAATTGTGCGTACGTTAAACAAGATTCTGCACTCTGAATTTCGTCGAAGGGATAAATGAAAATAGAAAGGAAAGAAACCCTTTCTCTCACAAAATAGAAAGAAGAGATAATGTTTCCCTCCTTTTCATACATTTTGGCATATTACAGAGATACATTATTTGTGCATCAAACAGAGTGTCCTACAGATAAACAGACAAGTTGTCTTCTTTAAAAAGAGGAAAAAATCAGAACTGATCCTGAACATACAGAAAGTTACAAGGGTTATTGGCATTATTAGTCCCTAGACTTTTAGTATAGTGACAATTTGGTCCCTAAACTCTTAATGTTTGCATATTAGTCCCTAAACTTTTGATTTTTGACATTTTGGTCCTTGACACTAAAATTGACAAGCTTTTTCTGAAATTTAGCGTAGATAATCACATCCTCATTGCATAATAACTGAAAATTTTGCATAGATATTTACAGTAAGCGAAAAATGATATAGTTTTCAACAGGTTGCAAGAGTAAGAAAGAGAGAATTTTGCATATAACATAACTCTTTCTGTAAAGTTTTAAGTTATTACGCGAAAGAAACATGATTATCTTGTTAAACTTCATAAATCTTTCGTCAATTTTAACGTCAAGGACCAAAACTGTCAAAAAACAAAAGTTCATAACTAATATGCCAAAAACAAAAGTTCAGGGACCAAAATGTCACTATCCTCAAAGTTCAGGGACTAACTGCGCCAATTACCCAACTTATAAACCACTATGTTAATTGAAATAAATTAAAGCAAAAGGACATTTTTACATCCTTTGAAGTGGAAACACAGAGAAACACCCAGAATTGCAGTGTATTCTTAAAAACCCAACATTCCTTTCTATCTAAAAAGCATAAAAACGTTGTTACTTCCAATTTGCAGAAAGGGGAAGGGACTATTCTTCTATTTATTCAACACAAAAATTATCACAAGATTATGGCACTATCCACCAAATCCAGCCTCCAAAACCAAACTACATCAAGGATACTTTGACAAAAGCACCAACACAACCAATCTCACTAAAGATGGTAGCTGGTGTGATAAAGAAAAGAAATCAATTTTGTTTAATAATGATGCATGGTCAGACCACAAGAGAGACAGACGCCTCATCTTTGAACCAGATCAATATTTTTGAGGGCTTTTGTAGGCTTTCATTGCATTAACAAATAATCTTTTGTGATTCTTCCACATCTAGTCTTCAATTGTTCCCTATATTCTCACAGATATAGAATGTATCTAAAAAGAGGAATACTGAATTTTGATATGCATTTCCCAACTTCCAAACATTCAGCTCTATAAAGCGTACTTGACTTTTACTAATCTCGTATAAACTGTAGAAAATTAACAAGGATAACTGTATGTTGAGACTTATGTGCTATACAGTTTGAAAACTGTGCAAAAGCATTGACATATTAGGGGACATGATGGGAAATGGCCTGGTTCTAGCTACCTCTTTCAGATCCAACCCCTCTCCTCCATCCCTCAAATCAAACAATGGCAAAAACTAAAAAGTTATATAATATAATTGAGAAAAGAATTATGCAGGCAAAACATTAACACGAACTAAGAAAAAGAAAACAAACAATAGTGGCGAACAAGTATAACATAGTGCATTAATTAATTCACAACCCAAGACATACATATAGGAGTAGTGAAAGTGGTAAAGCTTCTAACTTGGTTCTGGACCACTTGAGAAGCTGTTCTATAGCGTTCACGAATCAGTTTCCCTGGCTCACCTGTATTAAGAATATTGTGCCAAAGTATGAGAAACAAAATGTCTTGTTTTCATTATTCTAGTAAATTACAAGTATTTTGTTCAAAATCATAAAAACGAAAAATCCATAGCAAAGTATTTCCCAGAAGACATTAACTAAAAGAATCTGTCTTGGCAATTTGGAAGATAGCAGTAGAAAGACTACAAAACTTGTACTACTTAAAAATGTGATTTGCATTTCATCTTTTTCATTTCCCAAATCCAATCCCCCAAAGCATAATAGGGACTATCTTACCAGCTCTTTCTGACTCTAGTTCTCCCGCAGACATAATTACAGGTTCAATTCCCATGGTCTGGAATATAAGTTCAGTCTGAAATGATTTTCCTTGCCCCTTTCCTCCCCAAATACCTGCAAGAAAATATTAAAACATGTTTTTTTACATGGAACCATAAAGCCCAAATTGTTACCAATATTGATGTAGTAGAAATTTTTGGAAAGGGAAAAATGAAGGAGTTTTATGAAAAGAAATTAATATTGACGAAAAATTAAAGGAAATGGTTGTTAATTTTTCAAGATATCTTAATATGTTGGTAAAATTTTAACTATCCTAGACTAGAAAAGGATAATGAGGAAACAACTGAAGGACAAATCACTCATTATTACAAAGATTCCCACCTTGTCTTTGCAGAACATATTTAATCTACACTCACTTTCATCAGGAGAAAACAAACAAAACAAAAAAAATAGAGAGAAATTTATACATAATAAAATGCAATTTCATTTATTTATGCGATGTCAATTTTAGAAGCTTGTGTGTTCAATTCACGCAGGGTTTAATTCACATTTTCAAAAGAAAACAAAACCAAAAAAAAAAAAAGGAGGAGGCCAAACAACTTTGTTTGATTTTTGTATGTTAATATGCAGTCCAAAATCCTTCCGAGATAATTACCTAGGATCAAAGGAACTTTAGTATTGAGAAGATGAGAGAGGTAGTTCTTCGTGATGTGGCATACTGCATAAACAAAAGAGCAATAAAACACCCAAGAAAGAAGGAGAGCGGGTAAAGTATGGTATCAATAAAAAAAATAATGGGCCAGGGCTTAGGATAGGAAATGGAGAATTTGATCAGAACGAAGAGGTAGAAAAACTGCACAATTGATAGAAGATTAGTAAGGAAAATTGCATAGATGAATAATATGTTTTTTCTTCCCTTCTAGTTTTTGCTAACTAAAACAGCTAATGATAACCAATCTGCATATTAAATTGATTTTATATTCACATTCTCAAACGGAGCATCTATCTAACTCCCATCCATATCAACTAACTTTTTTTTTTTTTTTGAAACAAGAAAAATTGATAAAACTTATTTACAGCCAAAGAGATATCTTCAAGAAAATTAAAAATAATAAAAAAAATAAATTAAAAAAAAAGAGCGACTAAGCTACAAAAATGGATCCCAACTCCTAATAAAGTCCAAAAGAAAAGTTCTAAATTCCTTATCCCCATGGACCCAAACTGCAACTGAAAATTGGACCCCATCCCAAATGACGGAACAACCTTCCTCGTGGCCCTAAAAAATTCTACGGTTTCTCTCAGTTCCCCCAAAAAATAGCTAAAATTGCAACCTTCCCCAAAATGTTCCCTCCTTTTGTTAGGTCCAGACCGAGAAGAAGACACATAACTCCTTGCAACTCCTGGAGGTAACCCAAGAAAGTCTGAGATCTCTCAACAATAGGTACCGGATGCTATAGGGGAAAGAGAAATGCAAAAACAAGTGATCAACTGATTAACCACTATTCTTGCATAAGTTACACCAATCTGGGGAAATTGAGAGTTTGAGACAAACAATTTTCATCGTAACATTAAATCATGAGTATTCCGTTAACTTCAGAAAGAATAAGGATTTCCAAACAAGATTGAAAAGATCAAAGGGAATGGCATAAGGATCATTAGTCAAAAATGAAAAGAATGATTTGACTGAAAAAAAGCCCTGAATGATCTAAGCCCCACCCTCATCTGTCCAAAATCCCATCCGAAAGGAGGATTCTGTACAAACCAGAAACAAGCTCCGAAGCCTCCACTATCTCCTTTCAATTAAGTTTCTGGAGAACTTAAAGTCCCAGGAGAGGGCCTCACTCTCGCTCTCCCCCTGTAAAGTGTCCAAGACAAAATTGCTAATGGGTTGGTTATGGAAGGAAGGAATTCTAATAAAGCTGGAAATTGGCTCAAAAAGGGCTGCTCATCACACCAATGACCTTCCCTAAATCTGATAGTATCCCCTCTCCCCATCACCTAACTTTCGAACCAAGGTCCAAAGAGAAAAATGAGAACAACATCTCAAGTGAACTTTGTAGAATATATTCCAAAAGACAAAATGGTATAACGAAAATGAAAATAGGATAATAACGATACTAATCAATGACAAAAGATACAAGAAAAAAATTATTATAAACCTCATCCTAAGAATTATTTTAAGATTAAAAAAAACAAAAAATAAGCATTTCTACCAAGTCTTCTGACAGCTCCAACGTGAATTCTCTGTCAGTACCTTTACCACTTTTCAAATTTTACAGAACTTACCAACTTTATCCTGTCAAAAAGAAACAAGTGATAAAATAGTAAAATTAGATTCAGTAACAGAAATCATGTTTGAGGCAAAATATAAAACTTTTAAACTACAATAATAGCATAAGACGATTAGTCAGTGAAACAAAGAAAAAAATAAATTGTTATCATTGCCCCAAATGGAGGACAAAGATGCACGAGTCTCAAACTCGAACAAGAGGCTTCCTTAGTTTTTTCCGTTCTTAGCTGATTTTATCACAAAGTCAAAATGCAAGGCAATCTAACGAAACAACCTAATTCTAGTTCATCCACTTTTTAGCTTCGATTTTGAAAAATGCAGCTTGTAATTAGGGAAGTAAAGAAATGGCTCGACCATAACATAACTAAACAGATCTTGTTCAAACTAAAACAAACAGGACAAAGAAGCTCTCAATACCAGAATCAAAATCTGACCAAACGCATAACAATATAGTTTCAAACATGACAATGACAACCATTAGCAATATCAAATTTTACAAAATGCAGTAGTGGAAATGAATATACCATGAAGAGAGGAGCGATGTAGTAATCGCCTTGAAGATACTCGAACGACCTCGTCACCTTTTGACGATAATCAAACACAATATCCGCTGTCAAAAGAACGATTGGAATCAACAATTACGCAAGAAAAACCACAATCTAGAAGTTCAATAGCCATTTAAATCTCTGCAACATCCTCCTCTTGATTGCATGCTAATCGAATTCCTACGGTTTTCGAACGCGAACCAAATCGATTAAACAAAGACAAAAGAATTCAAACCGTCGTACAGTCTCGGCCGAGAAAGTTTCCGGCGAAAAGGTCATCGATGACGCCGGACCTAGCTCCGACGGCGATGTTCATGTTGTCGGCCTCCTTGCCCAACCTGTAGAGGTAGTCTCTGCCC
>NW_010365947.1:150360-151100 GCF_000414095.1 Morus notabilis
GATTTAGCCTGTTCCCAAATCAGAGCACAATGCTCCCCCCGAGTAATGACCCCCACCGACCCCTACCCCAACGCCCTCCTACCGACCATTTTTCCCTTGGCCAGAGAAGCTCCAGCTTTCACTGTAACTTCACGCGTGAGTTTGCAGAGCACCTCCAGGCTTTTTTTTTCTCCTCTCTTTTCTTTCAGTTTTCACTCCTTCCTGTGGACTCCTCTTTGCCTATAAACAGCCCAACCCACGGCGGACCCCTGTTCTGGAGTTGATGAGAAATGCTTCAGGTGCTCGAGTGATTGTGAGCGATAGACGGAAGCTCCACATCCGGTACCAATTTCGCCGATACTATGAAGGTACGGCCATTTATCGCCTTCACCGGAGAGGGAACAGACGGAGTAATTACAAAAGTCCTTCATCTGTGTTTGGAGCTCTGCCGGCGGTGTCCTTCATCTCCTCGTCGAACTCGAATCAAGTCAGGGTATGTCATCCTCACTTTATTTTCAAATTTGTTTGTACACATCATTACCTGGAATGGGAGATGTTGGAACGATAAGGGTATGCCGGTTCTTCTTCAAGGTTAAGCACGATCTCCTTTTTCTTTTGTTTTTGAGTTTCTAAATCAATTTTATCAGTTCTGCTCTGTTCCAGGGTCTTAATTCATGATCTATTTCCCTATTTTACCAATTATTTTATCCGATTCCGAGTAGTTTTTTGAACTCTCTTTAGTGTTGTTTTTATGTTGCCGC
>NW_010365948.1:0-1298 GCF_000414095.1 Morus notabilis
AAGAGAGAGAATTGGGCATTAATATAAAAAGAAGACAGTTGCTGTTTCAAACAGAGGAGTACGAAGACACCAGAAAACACAAAAAGGCATTATTCAGAGAGGAAAAAGCTTCGGAGGAAAGCTGAAGAAACCAGAACATCAAGTAATATTCAGCCTAGAAGGAAAATACAGAGACGTGAGAGCTGGAAGTTGAAGGACATTGTTGGCCGGCCACAGAGGAATCCAAGATCCAGCTGAACTTGTTCCTCTTCTGTTAGCTTAACTCTTTTTGTTGTCATTTAGCTACTAATTCTATATATGGATTATACTGGAGCTTTGGATCTTGTAACTATCATTATGAACTAAGTTGCCGTAGCTAGGCTTGCTAATGGAACCAATATTGTAAGAATGACAAGTTGTTTCTGAATTACTATTAATCTCCTTTCCTGTTCATTCATGTGAGCTAATGTTTATTTCTATTCTTGATTGGCCATCAACCTTAGGATACAAGATTGAGATTAATACTGGAAGGGTTAGTTTTAATCGGATTAGCATGAATGATGTTTGTTCAATGAACTTGCTGAGTTGTTGATTAGTGGATGGGATAGGAATATATTATCCACCTTGCATAACTTAATGAAACCTGAGCTTAAATCTGCAGTCCTAGAGCTGGATTCACATAGGAATGTGTCAGAAATAGCTTAAAGGACCACAATCATAATCAATTCGGAAGAACTTTATGCATTAACGAGTTTCTGTTAACATGATAGTAGAATGCTGCAGCATTCTTGGTAACATTCTAATCAAACTTGCAGTAGAGGGGAAATTAGCAGGCCTAGCTCATTTACACCACTGAATTACATTCCATCACTACATTCTTGTTACTCTTAGTCACTTTAGACCGCATTTAGTTTGCATTCATTTTATTTACATCATTTTAGTGAATTTCTCACCACATTCATCATTTACTTGTTTTGTTGATTATACAACTCCAGACACATATTTTGGTGATTCATTCCTCGTGGGATCGATATCCGTACTTGTGTACACTCTATTACTTGTTAGCGACACGTTCACTTGTGAGCATAATTATCACGCAACATTCATTTCACCGATTCGAATTTTCAGTTTTAGGTTTTTACAGTAAAAAGTTCTTAGAAAATGTCACATCTAATTTTTTCTGCTACAGTGAAAAGCTCTCAAAAAATGTTACATCTCAACTCGAATTGAAAACTCGAATCAACAAAGTGAACGAGCCCGAAATTACAGTAAATAATGTCATATCTGTTCTGAAACAAAGACAATGAACTTACTTATGG
>NW_010365949.1:0-662 GCF_000414095.1 Morus notabilis
TAGATCGCGAAGAGAGGTTCAATCTAACGGCTGATGGGCCCCATTACGAGACCAAAAGTTGTCGTCATTCCTGTGCCAGTCGTAGATCGTGAAGAGTGCTTCTTCGATCTAACGGTTGATGGGCCCCGTTACGACACCAACATTTGTTGCCCTACCCGGGACGGTTGTAGAGCGCGAAGCGAGCTTCAATCTAATGGCTGATGGCCCCGTTTTGACACCATACGTTGTCGCCATTCTAGTGGCGGTGGTAGAGCGTGAAGAGAGCTTCGATATAACCTCTGATGGGCCGGCCCTGTTACGACACCAAAGGTTGTCCCCATTCCCGTGGCAGTTGTAGAGCACGAAGAGAGCTTCGATATGACGGCCCCGTTACGACACCAAAAGATGTCGCCGTTCCCGTGGCTGTTGTAGAGCGCAAATAGAGAATAGATCTATCAGTTGATGGGCGCCTTTACACAACAAAAGTTTTGAGCGTTCCTTTGGCCATTGTAGATTGGGAAGAGAGCTTTGATCTAACGGCTAATGGGGTCCATTACAAGACAAAAAATTGTCACGGTTTCGTGGCGGTTGTAGAGGGCGAAGAGAGCTTTGATATGATGAATTGTGGGCCTCATTAGGACACCAAAAGTTTTCACCGTTCCCATACCATTCGTAGATCGCGA
>NW_010365950.1:0-54224 GCF_000414095.1 Morus notabilis
TTTTTTTTTCCATTATTGTATATAACAAAATTAAATTTAAAGAAGCTCTGTAATATCAACCAATTTAATTGAATTCTCTGGCAAACTTCTAGGATAAAAATTGCTAAATAACACTACTAATACTAAGAATTGCTCAATGGTGTGCGTATAGGGTCTACTTATGATCACAAATTATAACGACTTAACATCACTTATCATGCCACGTCACGCAGTGCTTTAATTGGATAGTCACAACTAATATAATTGTCATGTCATTCTCTATTATTGATCAGTATAGGTCTGATATGAAATCTCACGTTGACCAATAGCTAGAAAACGACAAATAATTATGCATGATTTTTCTTAGCACAACTCATATTTTTCGGACACAATACCTCTGAGGCCGGACTTCCAGACGCAGTTGGTGTACTTGAGGCCGGAAACAATGTTGTTGGCGACGGTGAAAGTGAATTTCAGGCGGTAACGGTTGCCTTGCTTGAGAGTGAAGAGACTGCTCTTGGAATTGTTAGTGAATGGAATTGGCAACACAAGATCTGGCCTACACTGGCGCTGAATGGTGAGGCTCAGTATCTTCACTTCCGGTTCTTTGATCTCTGATTCAGCAAAATGGATGTAAATCATGATCATTATAATAAATTATTATTATTAGTTTTCTTTTTCTAAAAGAAATTGAACAAGTTTTTGGAGCTAAAAGTCAAGCTGAACTATACCCCTCTTGTGAGGGCATTGTGGCATTGATTTTGTGTAACAGCCAAAATTTATTGAACTACTAATTTCAAAATAATATTGACCAATTACAGAGTGACAACCAAATTAGCACTGGAGAATGCCCAAAAGGACTAGAACTAAAATGTGCTTTCTGTTATCTCAATCAATCAGAAAAGAAAAGTGGAAAGAGAATGGGTTGGGTGGTTGCTTTGGTTGGTGAAATTGTCTGCAATATTATGATTTTTATGGGAAAAAAAAAAAGAAAAAAAAGGGTATTTTGTACCTCAACTATCTTGCAAAAAGAGGGGGAAAAAAAAAAGATTCAGTGTTTATGAGAAAAATAGTAAAAGAGTACCTCCAACAGTAGAGAGATCGACTCTCCCAAGAAGCTGTTCCTTCCATTTCCTCAAACTTTCATCATCCTTTAAAAAAAAAAAAAAAAAAAAAAAGGAAAAAAAAAAAATAAAAATTAACAAAATTTGCATGCATGAGATAATTACACTAACACATTTTCAATACACATAATTAACAATAATATACATGCAAAAAGAATATAACGAGAGACTAATTAATGACTTACTTTGTCTTTCTCAAGCTGGTCCTTGAGAGAGACCAAAGGGCCAGGATGCAAATTTTTCTCAGATTCCAACTTGGTAAGATCACCACCTTCTTCCTCAGTCTCTTCATCAGAGTCGTTGCTATTATGATCTTCATGGTCAGTCTCAGCATTTTGAATTTGGTGATCACCACATTTAACGGCGTTGATGCTCTTCTTCATGTTATCCTTGATCATCTGATCTTCTTTTTCTTCCATTTGGGGCTTGAAAGTCATTTCTCTGCCTGAAGAGATCATGGCTTCTAATGCAGCAGACATTTTTTGGTTCAAAAGAAACACTCAAAGAAGTGGAAGAAGTTGAGACTTTTGTTCAAATCTTTTCTGGGTTATGTGACACTTTCAAGATTAATGCCAAAATTTATAGACGCTTGTCTAATACTTTTTTTTCACTGTTTTTGTTGGAGAAAGAGAAAGAGAAAGAGAGATAAAAGGTTTTTGTAGTAGTAGTAGTAGTACTGGTTGAGAAGATATTTTAATTATGGTTTGAACTCGGAAGTTTTTGGAAGATAGGAAGAAGACGAAGGTTGTGTAATGAAGGCAGTTGGGACTTGTTGGAGATATATATAAATTTTAAAGGCAAACCAATGAGGTTTTTTTTTTTTTTTTTTTTTTTTTTTTTTTTTTTTTTTAGTGTGGTGCACGGTGAGAGATAATGTTATAAAATGAGTCCTTTCAATTTTTTGTGGAGTCCCTTTACTTACATTTTATTACAAAATGCCCCCACTCCTTTTGGTAATTTCCCATGGTAGGTGTTTCCATACTTGTACTAATTATACATACACCTTTACTGATTTTGGTTTTGTTGAGTTTGGTGAATTTTCTAATTGAAGGAAATTGAAAATGAGAAGGTGAGGTGGTAATTGAATTATTGCAAATGATTAGTGTTATTCAACTGACACGTATATAAAATAAGTATATAAAACCCAATATAAGTGATGAAGTGATATAAAAGATTGACAGACATGTAACTATAAACTCCAAAAGACTTTTTTTTCTGTTTTTGTTTTTTATTTTTTTAGTTTTTTAGTTTTTATTTTTTATTTTTTATTTTTTGGTAGAAATTTCAGAAGACTTCTAGGACGTGGAAGTTTGCTTATAAACTACTCCTACCACCCGTGCCCATCCAATGATGCCACAATATCACATATACTTGCTCTTTTACTTTTTTGACTTGTCAATTTGCTTTAGCATTTTTTTTTTTTTTTTTGTTGTGGAGAAATTTACTTTTAACATATTTATATAGAAAAATGGAACTAAATGAGTACCGACACTTTACATCAAACGCTTTAGGATGATAAATTTTTACCTAGCAATCATGACTTAGCAATCATGAATTAGGATCAATACTCGAGGTGTAGAAGTATTTGATGAAGACAGGGAAAGGACACATAATATAATCGCAAAACTATATAAAAGTTTTAACAAATTTTACAAATTCTTGGTATTTCTTAGGTATAGTATTTCTCTATTTGTTACATAATTTTTTATTTATGACATACTTGATGATATTGATTTCGAAATTTTTCTCAAACGTGCATCGAATTTCTCATAGAGTGATTGCATTAGTCCTTTAATTTTTTTAAAAAGAGTCTCTAAAATGGGAGTTTCTTTCGCAGGAGGATTAGAAAAAAAAAAAAATGAACTATTGATAATTTTTTATTTTTTAACTGTTAGATTTGTATTAAAAATTGTCTGTTAAAAATTAATAATGTCGATAAAGAGAGCCCTCTTAAAATATATATGTTGTTGACTTTAAAATGTCCAAAAAAAAGACTTCAAAATGAATATGATCTAGTAAACTAGATCTGATCAAGACTACATTAAAATAAAATATGCTGAAACGATGATTTTTAATAAAGATGATTAAAAACAGAATTCGTTTTATACCTTATCTTTGAATTCTCTTATAAACTGGCCATGTTTACTAGACCAAGCATAAGATTCTAACTTGCTCACATGAAAGTTAAATTTTTGTAAGTGGACAACCCAATAAAAAGCCTAAACCCAGCTCCTAACACTGCTTTTTATTTTACTATTACTATTTTAAAGATCCAATGGTAAAAGTTGAAGCAAGTCCATGGAAAAGTTGGCATTAGTTGAAAAGCAACAATGGTCTTTGTGTTAGACAGCTTCGTATTGCGTTGTCATGGAAAAAAGTTGATGACAAAAAAAAAAAAAAAAAAAAAAAAAAAAAAAACCCCCCCCCCCCAAAAAAAAAATCCTTTTATTTTCAGTCTCTCATCACGTGCTACAACATTCCATCCAAATATTTCTCCTCGAATCCTGCAGTGGTGAACAACGTTTGCTTTCATCTTAAATGTTGAAAAACAGTTTAGGTGAAAGCAAACATGAATGTTGTATTTAGCACTAAGATATAGTATGGTTTGAGGCCTTGTTTAGTTTGCCGTAAAATTTGTGTGATTTGATTTTAATTGTGGTGATTTAAATTGCGATTCGAACCGGTCTTTAAATACATATATAAATTAATATTTAAATTCAAAATAAAATATGAAATGTATTTGGATAAAATGTTAAAAATAATTATTAGAATTTTGTAACAAATCTTATAAAATCTCATTGTAAATGACATTAAAAATATACAATATGGATATGAATTTATTTCTCTCTTCGTTATGAATACACTGAAAATAAAATCATCTCAATCGAAATTTAAATGAAAAAATTATGACATTTTTAAACTTAAAGTTGAGTAGAGAGAAAAAGTAAGATCTAAATTATTTTCAATGTAGAAAATAATTAGGATTGTTGTAATTCTCTCAATTCTAAAATTAAAAGTTTAAACCATTGTTAATGGTTTGAATTATCTTCGTTTAGTTCTCTCTCAAACATCAATTTCAATATTGAACTACGGTTTGAATTGAATTGTTTTGTTTGAGATGTTGAAACTGACATGACATCATTTGTTTTGGCGGTCAATGAACACTAGGTTAAACGGCATGAGTTTGCTGAGACGGGGAAGGATTTAAGAGGGTACGAGTTTGATATTACATTGCAAATAAAGGGTCTTTTTACGGTAGAAGCTTCTAGTAGTAGTGTTTTTTTTTTTTTCAAATTTAAATTTGATCAAAATTACATGAGAAAAATACAAAACAGACAATTTCTTATACATATCTACCAGTAAAAAAACATAGATTTACTGATAGTTTATTTTTAAATCCTTACTGTAGAAATTTTCGTAAAATAAATAAATAAGTAAATATAACCTGTTTTAACTAAAAGATTGTTGAAAACTACGGCCCCAAATAAGTGCAAATGTGAATATCGCAAGACATGCTATATTGTTCAAAACTACGGCCCCAAAGAAGGCCACTGTGTAACTTTCTAGTGAAAAACCAATAGGTCAAAATCAAAGGATAACAAGCCAATATCAAGTTTTGGCATTTGAGCATAAAAAATATTAGCACAAGGTTTAGGTTTCATGTAGTTTGGTGAACAAAGTCTTAGTATTATTATCATTTATGCTTTACATGCTTGGATATCTGAAACTGTGTTGATAAACTAAAATGTTAAAACTACAAGATCCCCAATTTCTTTATCCATGCTTTATTCGAATAACGCAAGGCATAAAGGCCTTTTCTTGGCAGCATCTAAATTTTGTTGAAACAATTTATAAAGCGTAAAACATACAACTGTACCTCTTCAGAACTATAACATATTCACATTCCCCTCATCTTTCAGCAGCATGTGTATAAATGCAACGCATTTTGTCATCTCAAACCTTCTGCATTCGTGTTATCTGTGAACATGCATACTGCTGTTCACAAGGATATACAAATGCGCAGTGTACTAAGGACAGCTAATTCATCTACTAGACCAGTCTGCACATGCAATCGATCTTCAGGGAAAGAATCTCGGGAGGCGTTATTACAAGGGCTGTGGACGTGTCTGAACTACAAAGATATATTTTCCAACAACACATCCTTCTACATCCTGGGGGCAGCCAAACTTCTGCTCAAGGAAGAAACCCACGGCACCAAGGCGCTGACCAATCTGTCGGCGGAAAATTGGATCAACGGTCAATGCTTTCTTGCTGTAGTCTACAGTCAAATGGATAACCTCACCGTCAGCAGCACCTGCAGCAAGAACTGCAAGCTCCTCACTGAAATTTGCAAATGACAGCGTTCTTACAGTCCCATCAAACTTCTCGGAGGATAGACGCCAGGCTGTGCCTCTAGTGCCTGAAGCCAGTGTTTCACCAAGGCCAGAAGCAATTTCAGCTTCCACGTATTTATTATCTTGGTCTGTTGGACTTTGTGTGTGGAGAACAAAGGATAGATCTGGTGAAAGCATCTCCTGCACTAGAACTGCCATTGAAGCTTCCCCCTGTGGAACACCAGCTGCTCGGCGGCTCAAAATTGCTCTTCGGGTGTAAAGTGAAGCCCATACTCGACTAATAGCATTTCCTAAGATGCTTGGATTTGAAGTACTAACATTGGGAATTGATTCATAGAGTCCAGCAGCTGACAGTCCAGACAAGTCCTCAACATTAGCACTTGAACGGACAATTAATCGTGCATCCCTGGGAAATATTTTCTCTATGCTATCTATAATGTCATTCGGGGGCTGTAAGGAAGAGATGAGTTCCTGGAGCTGACCACATAATTTGTCGAGTTCACCGCCTTCAAGTTTTGCTGTTTCTATCTTATCGAGAAATGACTTAAAAGTTTCCATCAACTTGCTTTGTTCTAATGCCAATTCCATAGAGCCAAATGGTATCACTGCCCCTGCAGGAACACGGAATGATGCTGGGACCCCTTTGTCATTGTAAACTGCCAATGAAGAGACACATCTTCAGTAACATCACAAATTTTACTAAAAACAAAAATTGTACCATATATAACCAGTCCTTCTCAATCAAGGTAATTGAAACATATGAACCAATTACAACAGCTACAACCTGAGCATGATGAGAAGAAGAAAGGCATATAAGGCATATAAGGCATATATGTATCATTAACATAAACTAGATATGCAATTCCAAATATAACAACGTGTGTCTCTAGTACATTCTAACATTTAAAATGATGATTAGCCCGTCCACATTGCTGGCAACTCCAATTTTGTTCAAGGACAACCTTTCATGCATTATTTTGGCAGTGTAATAATACAAATTATACAATACAGGGTGACAAACAAAACCTAAAAGGATGAATTACTGGCCTTGTGCTGCAAAAGATATGAATTAGTAACACATCCTTACAGAAAATGACCAGAAGCAGAAGACTTTGCACCCTAAGGAAAGATAGAAGTTTTGACCAACAAAACGACTACCTTTATCAGATGCTGCTGCCAATGAAGCTAAACGACCACAACCAGAAGCCTTTGCACCTGAATTCTCAGCTTCAGCATCAGCAAGTAAGAGAACTCCTCCAGCAGAACCCTGGTTGGAAACACAACCATTGACAAATTGATGATCATCAAATCTTGGACTTGGCACTCTAAAAGAAATAGTAAAGTGGCTGAAATTTTAATGAAAATATAAGGAAGAACAACAACGTGATACCCGATTAGAATAAGGAGCTTTTGTAGACGACCAGGACAGATCTTCAGGTCTGGGGACTTCAACTGTTGATGAGTCATCACCTGAAAGAGCTTTCACAGCAAAGTGTTTTTTGCTATTATCGGATGAAGACAGATGAAGATTAACACCCGCTGAGGACGCATCCAGCCTTCAGTGTTCCACATGGGTACATAAGAAGGGTTGTCAGTTCAAAAAAATGCATATCCGAAAAAGCAATGCAATTTTAAAGAATGAATAATATGTTCTCTAAATCAGGAGGTCTTCCAGAAAAATAACCTCACATATTTTCCAATATGCTTTTTTATATCAGCAACTTTATCGTCGTCTTCGCATGTCACAAAGACAACCTTCTCCTGTAAAATACCACTAATATGTAACGAATTCAGTCGCAGATAATATAACTAACATTTAAGGAGTTGAGACTTGCCTGCCGGGCCCTAACACCAAGATGAGATAAGTGAGGTAGCTCTTGCAAAAGGACAACTCCCACTATATTACTTCCTGCAACTGCCACCTGCCAAATAGAAAAACCGTAAAAATACACCTTTTGTTCAAAATGAGAATGTCTGATCTGCCATCTGACAGAAAGTATTGAAAACCTCCTCATCTCCATCTGCTTTTTTGACCAGAAGAACAATTGATCCTTCCACTGATGATGGCATTGACCCCGGGACAATTCTATCAACCTGGTATTGTCATAAGAATGTTATACAGTGATCTGTAACACTCAATGTTCTGGCAGCACATATTATAAGTTGACGTAATTCAAGGCATCGAATGTTAGATAAAGGCAGATTTTACACAGATTTTCACTTGAGGAGGAAAAATCCCTAATGTATCAAGCCACAATTAAATGCTCACATTTCAACCAAATCCCTAAGCTTACACCATTTAGAAATGAAGGTTTTCTGAGGAATTGATCTGATTTTCACTTATTGAACCGAATAAAAAATACAAGATTATATAGAGAAGATGGCTCCACTATGAGAGCCATGAGACCCGGACCAAATCAACCTAATAGAGGAAAATCCTCCACTAAACTAGGAAGGAAATAAACGATGAGATTTGGTAATATTCTACCAGAATCTCCTTATTACTACTTACTAGAAATACAGAACATAATTCCTAACTCTTAAGTGAGAATTCCACACTCCCCCTTAAGCTGGGTTGTAAGTGTTTTACATGCCCAGCTTGCTACTCAGTTCTTCAAAGTTAGTTCTTCAAAGAGCTTTAGTGAGTATATCTGCAGTTTGAGACCTAATAGGGGTGTATACCAAATGTACAATTGCCTTCTCAATCTTCTCTAGCATTTCATGCCGATCTATCTCGATGTGCTTTGTTCTATCATGGTGCACAGGGTTCTTTGCAATACTTATGGCAGCTTGGTTGTCACAGAATATTTTGATGGACTTCTCAATAGTTATTCCCAACTCACTAAGTAGTCTCCTTATCCACATCCCTCCACAAATATCGAGAGCTAGAGCTCTAAATTCAACCTCTGCACTGCTTCTTGAGACTACGGATTGTTTTTTACTTCTCCATGTCACGAGATTTCCCCAAACATAGGAACAATACACAGATGTAGATCGCATGTCCGACACATTTCCTGCCCAATCTGCATCTGAGAAGACTTCAACATCTCTATTGTCATTCTTCTTGTATAACAAACCTCTCCCTGGAGTCATCTTAAGGTACCTGAAGATTCTATTTACAGCTTCCATACGTTCTTCTGTTGGGTTGTTCATAAATTGACTTACAACACTAATAGAGAAACCAATACCAGGCTGAGTATGTGAGAGATAGATAAGTCGTCCCACAAGTCTTTGATATCTCCTCCTGTCGACTGGTGCACTTTCTTTCTCAGTCCTTATCTTCTTGATTGAATCCATTGGAGTGTCTACAGGTTTACATCCAAGCATACTTGATTCCTTCGGTAAGTCCAGAACATACTATGTTGGGAAACAAATACACCTTTCTTTGATCGTGCCACCTCCATGCCAAGAAAGTATCTAAGATAACCAAGGTCTTTGATTTCAAATTCCTTGGCTAAAAACTTCTTCAATCTCAGGAATTCCTCCTCATAATCACATGTTAAGATGATGTCATCTACGTATACAATCAGTATTTCATGAATAGTGTATGATCTGCATGACATTAGGTGTATCCATATCTAATTACTAACTTTGCAAACCTGTCAAACCATGCACGAGGAGATTGCTTGAGTCCGTATAGAGAGTTTCAAAGTCTGCATACCTTATTGTTGTTAAGTGAAGTTCCTAGTCCTGGTGGTATCTCCATATACACTTCTTCCTCCATGTCACCATTCAGAAATGCATTCTTAACATCCAGTTGATGTAAAGGCCAATCTTGGATTGTTGCAAGGGAGAGGAGGACTCGGATGGTGTTGAGTTTAGCCACTAGAGCAAACGTTTCTTGGTAATCTATTCCATATGACTGAGTAAAGCCCTTAGCAACGAGACGGGCTTTTAACCTCTCAATACTTCCATCAGCCGTATGTTTGATTGTGAAGATCCACTTACAACCAACAGGTTTCTTTCCATAAGGAAGTTCTAAGATTACCCAAGTGCCATTTTTTTTCCAAAGCTCCAATTTCTTCACTAACTGCTTTTCTCCACTTTGGGTGTTTGAGAGCTTCCTGAATAGAATTAGGGACCTACACACTATCAAGAGCCAAAACAAATGCCTAGTAGGGTGGTGACAATCCTCCATACGAACCAAATTGGAGATGGGATGATTTGTGCATGTTCTAACACCCTTTCTTAACACAATCGGAATATTCAGGTCATCAATAACAGGTTCAACATTCTCAGGATCAAAAGTGCCCTTACCTGAGTGAATTTCAATAAGTTTCGGACTTAGTTCAAATTCTTGGTCATGTGTGAGAGGTGTTGAGTGCTCTGTTTCCTTCTCAGGTTTATGCCTTCTAGCATAGACACGAAACTCATTTTTTTCCAATTTGTGGTGATGTGGAGTGGTTACGGACTGGAGATTGAAGTGGACTTGTAGGAAGATGACTCTCGGATTGGTTAATGGTTTGAAGTGGGCTTGTAGGAGGGAGACTCACATATTGGTCTATGGTTGGGGATTGAATGATATGATCAGTGACTTCAGGATGAATGGAATTCGGTTGTGATGGCTGTGAGGAGTCCCCGGGCTGAAGTGTATGATCAAGATGAGATTCAACATCATGAAGAGTGTCCCAAAGCTGATGTTCCCTCATGTTCTCCCCCTAAATTTCATATTTGGGGTAATAGGATTGATGTTCAAAGAATGCCACATCCATTGAGTTGTACAGCTTTTTGGTGATAGGAGAGTAGCATTTATAACCCTTTTGGTTTGGTGAGTATCCGAGAAAGATACATTTGATGGATTTAGGGTCTAATTTGCTACGATGTTTTTTATGTATATGAATAAATAATACTGAGCACCCAAATATTCTAGTAGGAAGTGAAGAGATGATTTTGGTATGTGAAAAGGTCTGGAGGACTCGACAAGGAGTTAGGAATTTTAGAATTTTGAAGGGCATTCTATTCATAAGGTATGCAGCTGTAAGGACTGCCTCTCCCCAAAAATGTTTTGGAACGTGAGTAGAGAACATGAAAGAGGGAGCGGCTTCTAACAGGTGCCTATTTTTTCTTTCTGCAATCCTGTTTTGTTAGGGTGAGTCAATACAAGAACTTATGTGAACTATACCCTGACTTAGGAGATAAGTACCAAGGACAGATTTAAAGTATTCTTTGGCATTATCAGTTTTTAGGACTTGGATTATGGTTTGAAATTGAGTTTGTATCATGGAATTGAAATTTTGAAAAATTTGACCAACTTTTGACTTTTCTTTCATAAGAAATATCCAGGTAAGCCTAGTGTGATCATCAACAAAAGATACAAACCATCGTGCTTCTGTTATATTTTTAACTCTTTGACGAACCCCACACATCACTATAAATCATGGCAAATGGATGAGATGGTTTATAAGAAAGACTAGGATAATTGTTACAAGTATGTTTGGCAAGTGGGCAAATTTCACAATTGAAAAACTTTGGACTTTTATTAATAAACAATGAAGGAAATAGTTTTTCAAGATACACGAAATTTGGATGACCAAGAATATAGTGCTATAACATGACTTCGCTATCTTTATTGACACTGGAATTTAAAATTGACAGACTCTTAAAAGACATACAAATTGCATTCTGAGTTTGTCTTCTTAGAGGAATATCATCTTTGAGAAGATAGGGTCCTAAACACTCCTCAGCACTGCCAATCTTCCTCCTCGAATCCAATTCCTAAAATTCACACAAGTTTGGGAAAAATATAGTGACACAGTTATGATCAAGAGTCAATTTACTTATCGAGAGTAAATTACAGTCCAAATTAGGAACATGGAGAATAGAATTTAGAGTCAAGTCCTTTATAATCCTGATTGAGCCTGTTCCCGCAACTTTAGACAAGGATCCATCAACTATTCGGACTTTATAATTCTTGCTACATGGGTTGCATCTCCCGTCATGTGGTCTGACGTTCTAAAGTCAATGATCCATGGACATGAGAGCCTTTTATTGACTGTAAGGGCATTGGAGAAATTACCTTTTTGCACTAACATGCTAGTTCCAGGGACAGAAGTACTTGACTGAGTGAAGAGTTTTTATAGGACTTCGAGCTGCTCCTTGGTGAAAGGGTTGTCTCTGTTGAAGTAGAACTGTCATCTGTGGTAGCAACAGCATTGGCACGGTTCTCTCTGTCATGGGCTGGTCGTGTCCAATCGGCAGGTTTGCCGTGAATTTTCCAGTAATTTTCTCTTAGATGTCTTGGTTTCCAGCATTGGTGTCATGGGCTGGTCGTGTCAAATCAGCATGTTTGCCATGAATTTTCCAGTAATTTTCTCTGAGGTGTCCTGGTTTACGGCAGTCATCGCACCAAAATCTCCCTTTTCTCTGCCGATTGTTGTTGTTTTACGAGTTTCCTTGAGCCACAAGTGCAGATCCTTCAAGTGTTGTAGCAGTGTATAGAGATCCCATTATTAGTTTCTTTCTACTCTCCTCATGACGGACATTTATAAATGCCTCTTTTACACCCGGAAGAGGTTTGGTCCCCATTACTCTCCCTCTGACTTCATCCAGATTTTTGTTGAGGCCGAGAAGAAATTTGAATGTCCGTTTCTGCTCCACAATTTTCCTATACAAGGCTGTATCTTCCGGGCACTTCCCGCTGTGGACTTCGAACGTATCCATTTGTTGCCAATGGCGAATCAGACTGTTATAATACTGAGAAACTGTGAGATCTCCCAGGCGTAGGTCGTGCAGTTTGCCTTCAATTTTGAAAAATTCTATAGTATTTTCAGAACTCGAGTAAGTCATCCTCGCTGCATCCCAGATTTCCTTCGCTGTCTTGTATAGAAGAAAATTTTCTCCTATGTCATGATTCATCAAATTAATCAGCCATGTCATCACCATGTGATTCTCAGCTTTCCACACCTTGAATTTGGAATCATTCTTCTCTGAAATGATGAGTTCATCGGTGAGATATTCATCTTTGCCCTTTCCGCATATAAACATCATTACAGATTGGGACCATTTGAGATAGTTATGCCCCTTAAGTTTGTGATTCGTGATGAGAAGAGAAGTACCTTCTGATCCTCCATGATTGCTTACAGCAGGTGCCGCTTCTTGGCTAGAGGTTACTTCAAATGTTTGGCTTTGGCCCTCAGGAGTCATGCCGTATTTTGCCATGATGAAGAATTAGGTTTTCAGAGACCAGCTCTGATACCATTAAGTCTTTCTGAGGGAATTGATCTTATTTTCACTTATTAAACCGAATAAAAAATACAAGATGATATAGAAAAGATCGCTCCAATATGAGAGCCATGAGACCCGAACCAAATCAACCTAATAAAGGAAAATCCTCCACTAAACTGGGAAGGAAATAAACGATGAGATTTGGTAATATTCTACCATAACCTCCTTATTACTACTTACTAGAAATACAAAACATACAATCCCTAAAATTCCTAACTAACTCTAAGTGAGAATTCCACAAGAAAGTGAAAAACGGCTTGCAACCATAAGAATCTTTTTTTCTTGACCAAGACATCTACACAAGTCAAAAGCATTCTTCATGAAAAGAAGCAAACAAATAATGAACCAGACTATTGAATAGCAAACCACATGTTAGGAAATTATTTATCCTAAAACGTGTCTTTACATTCTAGCGCTTTGCCATCACAATTTTGGCCAAACCTGTACCTCAATTGGACTAGCTCAATATAAGGAATATTTATTTTTAACTAGAAGCCCCAAACACCAAAGATTTATGTTAGGAGGGCCGAATACATGGAAGTTGATAACAATTACAAAATGCATATGTTGAATTTCACTAGTACCATGTTAGATACTAGCTCTTACGAAGTTACAGACTGAGGAGTAAAGTGGAGAGAAAGAAAATGAATTGGGTTTGGATGTAATTTCTTTAGTGCTGATTTGTCGTGATTTTGACTAGGATTAGAGGCAAGGTATAAAAGGGAGGTAATGGCAGAGCTTCACTGTGATTTAGGAGGATTTTGGGAAACTTTGGAGAGCTGGTGGTCTCTCGAATACCACCGAGTGTACTTCTCCAGAGTCCTCGAACACTCCAGGCTATCCTTAGTGTACCCTTTTAATTTTCCTTGTTTTGATTGTGTTCTGTGTGCCAGCTGAAGTGAAGTGATCAATAAGGCTTCGTTTGGTATGACGGTTCAAATTAGGGTGATTCTAGTTTTAATTTTGGAATCAGAACCATGATTCATAATTTTGGGTCAAAATCATGGCTCTGAAACCAGAACCAGAATCAGAGGTTTGAACCACCCAAAACCAAGGGGGGAGGTGGTTTTAGAATCAAGGGTGATTCTAGTTTAAAACATCACATCAAAGTTCAAATCTTGAAGAAGAACGATCCAAACCAAACACTGATCTGGATGAGTCAAATCAGACCCACTTTTTACTTTTTATAAACAAACACTAGTTTGAACCATAATCATAATTCTGGATTCTAGAACCCTTATACCAAACGTGCTCTAAAATATTTTTGATTTCATCCAATTTTATTATCAATTTCTGGTCTCTGAATGTGTTTGGGGTTGTTTGGCTTGGATTTTAGGTACCTAATTTTGGTTTCAGAAGGTGCGCAAAGAAGCCGGTAACGAGCAGATCCGAGGAGATCCGCAAAGGGGAGCCCAGCTCGGCGCCAACCTAATCGTAGAGGCTGTAGGGCCGCCTTGGAAGGTGGTTCGCGACGACGGTTAGGAGCCAGGAGAAGGCGAACTGGATCTGCACAATAGGCGTTAGGAAGTTGGAAGATTTGAATAGAACCGAGAGGTTCCACGACGGGACGTGCAAATCGGTGACGATCTAAGTTTGGGTCAGCCCAATCTTGGTCGAAATCAAGCGGAACAATGCCGCGTAGGACAAATCGGAGGTGATTTAGGGGCATAGGCGCCATATCTGCTTCGTGAAGGAGTTAGGCAACTTGGGGAATTTGACCGGATCCGTGGGGATCCACTGTGGGATGGACCGGCTGGGGGTGGAAGGCAGCCGGAAAGGGACCGGGGGCCTCACGGAGGAGCGCCGGAGGTGGGGTGGCCGATCGAAGAAGAGCTCAGGCGGAGAAGGGCTTTTTGGATGGCTGATTTGGACTTGGATGAAAGGGGTAGGCAGCTTGGATTTTTCCCACGACAGATGGGACCTCATCGGGACAGGGAGCCAAGTCCGGACCCTGAACCAACAGGGGGCTGCCCGGTTAGAGGACCCGATCCAAACCTGATTGGGGCTGAAGTGAAGAGAGGAATTAGACCTAGAGTACAATCTGGAGCTTTCTGTTGGAGACGCGAGTATGAGCCGAAACTAGATCAGGGTGGCCGTCGAAGGGAAGATGGTAGGATTTGACGTCCCAAAACTCCAGAGGGGTTGCGAACAAGAGGGGAAATTCGAGGAAAAATGATGGAAATGTCAATCTTCTCGAGAGAGGATCCGTATGGCTGGCATTTTAGAGCGGAGCATTATTTCGACATGTATGAGGTGCCGGAAAGAGACAAAGTGTCGGCGGCTTCAATGTGTATGGAGGGACGAGCTTTGAATTGGCTTGGGCAGACCAACTTCCAAGATTCGTTCGTGGGATGGTAGGATTTGAAGGCGGTGATCTTGAAGCGATTTAGTAGGGCCAAGGGACCCTACGGAGAGGTTGATGGAGCTCAGACAAAGTGGGACGGTTGCGGACTATTTAGATTGTTTTGAGATGTTGTCAGCTCCGATCACGAACATGCCGAGTGCTTTCTACAAAGGGGTCTGTGTTCTTAGTAATTTGCTTATTAATGACAGACAAAGACGCTCAACCATAAGATAGTATCACTTGGAATGGATGCAAGACAAGAAGGAAATAGAACATAGAGAAGTGAGAGAAATATTGAAAGAAGAAGATGAAAGGAAAAGGCAAATAGCATTGTCTATGATAATTATCAATAACCAAACTAATCTGAGACAATTGGTTCATTTAAATATCTGTCCTAAATGAAAGAAGAAACCCCAAACACTTGCGCAACATAAATTGTTGTGCTAAGGGCATAGATTACAATGAAATGTTTGGCAAAAATCTAAGATTTTGGAGTTTTCATTGAAAAGACAGAGAAGAAAATATGAAAAATGTTGAATGAATTACTATGCAAAAGTACACGGGAAATTAAGGATCCCTATCTAGAGTACAAAAGAGGAAACTAATCTCCCTAATTAAGAGGAAAATAACTATTGATTCCTAACATCTCTATTACAGCTCACATGATTAGTCAACTAATCAAATATAGTACATAATTACAATAATCCCCGAAATCTTCCAACACTCCCGCTCAAGCTAGTATGAAGATATCACTCACGGAAAGCTTGTTGACCAAGTTTTCGAACTACGCCTTAGGAAGCCCTTTGGTGAGTATGTCTGCATCTTGGCTAGTGGTTAGTATGTACGACATGCATATCACGCCACTATCCAGCTTTTCTTTGATGAAATGTTTGTTGACTTCTACATGTTTTGTTCCTTCATGTAGAACTGGATTGTGAGCAATGGAGATTGCTGCTTTGTCGTCATAATAGACTTTGATAGGTGTTGTCATAAGAACATTCAACTCTACCAGAAGTCTTTTGATCCATAACACTCCACAGAATCCGTGTGTGACTATGCGAAACTCTGCTTCGGCACTACTTCTTAACACAACACTCTGTTTTTTACTCTTAAAGTGCTTGCCTAATCCGCATCAGTGTAGGCTTCCACCTGAAGATGGCCTCTACTTTTGAATAGGAGTCCCTTCCCCAGAGTTCCTTTAAGGTATCTCAAGATTCTAAACACGGCTTCAAAGTGAGCAAACCCAGGTGAATTCATAAACTGGCTCACCACGCTTACTGCAAAGGCTATGTCCGGTCGTGTATGGGCCATGTAGATCAGTCTTCCAACTAATCTTTGATATCTTTCGCAGTCTACCACTTCACTTTCAGCCGCTGCTTCCAACTTCAAATTAGGCTCGATAGGAGTACCTGCTGCCTTTACAACCAGTCATTCATGTTTCTTTGAGCAAATCAAGAATGTACTTGCGCTGGTTGATAAAAATTCCCTCATTGGATCACGCAAACTCCATACCGAGGAAATATTTTAACTTTCTGAGATCCTTGATTTCAAATTCAGCCTCGAGCTTCTTTTTCAGATGGTTGATCTCAAGAAAATCATCCCCAGTCATGATTATATCATCTACATACACTATCAGAATGGCCACTTTACCTTCGATGGAGTGCTTGAAGAACAAAGTATGATCAGCTTGGCTTTGTGAGAAGCCATGTCTTCTAATAACACTCCTAAAGCGCTCAAACCAGGCTCTTAGATACTGCTTTAGTCCATATAAAGATTTCTTCAACTTGCACACTTTACCTCTCCTGAGCCTCTCTTCAAATGAGGGTGCTAGGTCCATATATACTTTTTGCAAATCTCTGTTAACAAATGTGTTTTTAACATCCAACTGATAGAGAAGCCAATTGGAATTAAATGCAAGAGAAAGAAGTATTATGATAGAATTTATTTTAGCAACAGGAGCAAAAGTCTCTTGGTAATCTATAACGTGAGTTTGAGTGAATCTTTTTGCTACGAGTCGTACTTTGTATCTTTCCACACTTCCATCTGCTCTGCATTTCACTGTAAACACCCATTTACAACCAACTGTCTTCTTATCTGCGGGTAAGTCAATGATACTCCAAGTCTTGAATGAATTAACGCAGAAAAAGAGAGAAATGGTTTTCTGTATATCATTCCAATCAATGGTTACATTCATATATAGGCTGATTTGACAAACAAAAAAGGAAACTCTGCCTAATTACATATATTGATTGATATCTATTCTAGGGAAATATTCTATCTTAGGAAAGAATCCTAATTCTCCTAAATATATACATTTCAATTGTCAACTATACACTATGACAGCTATTGCCAAATCTGACAACAGCTGTATCAATCTGACAGAATTGCAATGCAAAGGTCCACGGGAATTTAAGGATCCCTTCTAGAGTAAAAAGAGGAAACTAATCTCCCTAATTAAGAGGAAAGTAACTACTGATTCCTAACATCTCTATTACAGCTCAAATGATCAATCAACTAACTATAGTACATAATTACAATGATCCCGAAAATCTTCCAACACATTGTCCAAAGACTTCGAGCGTACCTGAACCAATGTTCCTGCAGCAGATCCGGGAACGAGGACATCCCACCCCTCAGAACCAATTGTAGTTCTCACAGCTCTTAAGAAAAGGGTGCAAAGTTTTGACACCTGAAAGATTACTCTGTAGAGGAAGCATATAGAAAAAGTTTGAAAACAACGTTTGTCATATCAACAAATAAGATGTACGGTCCAAAGGACTAATGTAGAACCCACAAATGTTGGCCTACGAAACCAACCAAGCTTAGAAACAATAGACTCTATATCACCAATAATGGAGCTTGTGATGTAAAAGAAATAAAAATTACTATGACAAATTGAACTATACCCGGCACGAATCTCAGCTTCAGCATATGTCCTTACGCTGTTCTCAGGGATACCAAAAGCTTTGCCTAACATCTAATAGAGCCATTGAAAACAATTTTGTCAGAATTATAGGTTACTTTGTTCCGCTCTTATAGTAATCTGTAACAGTTTTAGATTAGCTGATATAGTTTAAACTCTATTGGCGTTCTAGACAAAGATATTTATGTAAATTATTGGCTCTTCCAAATATTTTTGTGTGCTCAAATGTTGTTTCTAAGCAAATTTTCCAAGTGGATGCTTATTCTAAACTCAGAATTAGTCCACAAAACAAACATAAAATAAAAGAATTGGCCAAGATCATCAGCGTAAGATGACTCCCATGAATCATACAAATCTATCATATGTTTCACATTTGGGAAAGAAATACAAACCTGGACTTTTTGGGGAAATATTTGAAGAAGTGCTTCAGAATATTCTTCAGTTAACCTCCTAGCTCTATCAAGAGTAGCTTTGAGCCTTAATGCCCAGATTGTCTTTCCATCTTCATTTCCTTCAGAGAAAAAGGTAGGAATGATTCAGTAAAGGAAAGAAAAAATACACAGAGAGAGAGGTGGATAGGTGAGCACAAGTCAGCACATGTTGGCTTTTTTGGCTCTTTAGCTGAGTCCCACATTGGTTAGGGAGTAAGCCTTTTGTCTTTTATGGCTTATACATATTGTCTTTTGTCCAACATCGGTCGTGCACGAAGCCTTTTGTCTTTTGGAGGCTTATGAATAAGAGATCAGTTTGTTATTTTAGTCATCCCAAAATCAGAAACTATTTGTTTGCCGATTAGTTTTGTCTCTTTTTAGGAATTACGGAATTCTGTTTAAGTGAGTTTCTTTTTGCCAATTTTAGAAGCTTGCCTCTAATTATTCCTTTTTGTTATTATTCGAAATTTGGGTTGTGAGCATTTTGGGTTGTGGGAATTTGGTCAAGCTTTTGTCATCTCCTTGTTTATAGTGGAATTTCTTCTCCATCTCTGCCCGTGGACGCAGGCCAAAAGCTGAACCAGGTAAATCCTTGTGTTATTTTGGATTTCTATTTTTTTTTTCCTTATTTTGTTGTAAAACCCAAATTTAGTCTAAAAACTTCCAACAAAAATCACCCATGTGAGAACTAACTAGACCAAGAAAGCATAAATGAATACCTTCCATTTCCAAGAGTCCTTTCTCCTTCCAGGCAAGCAGCTCATTCTCAATAGCGGTACATTCATTGGACTTCCAACCAGCCAATTTTACCTGATTAGTCCCGACAATTAAAGCACTAAGCGGATCACTCCAAGAACTTATATTCTTTTCATTCACGTTCTCTGCTAGCCAATTGGCACCTCCAGTAGCTTCAAGCACATTGAGAAATCTAAAAACAATAATGACAGTTAATAGTGCACTGGCGGTCCCATTGCCAATAAGCAACAACATACGATCAGTTTCGTATCTAAACTGTAACGCATTGCTAGCACCTTATAGACAATCCATATTTTGCTAGACACAATTCTATTTATAAAAGTCCCTTATAATTTGAGAATACAACAACTAACACATAAAGAAACATCAATTTACTAGAGTATTACTAATGAAGAGGTACCAAATAAATTAGTTTTACAAATAGATTGAAAGTTAAGGAAACTACAAGGCAAAAAAGAAAAAATGAAAAAAAAAAAAAGACAATGAAACATTTTTATCAAAGAACAAGGAAGAAAAAATTCTCAACGCCAATATTATGCGTACCTGCTTAAGATAACAAATGAATAGTCCTCCAGCCCAATCTCACAGAGGCGCCACTGTCCTCCAGAATACAAAGAACAAAGAAATTCAAAAAAGAAAAAAAAAAGGGAAAACCAACAACAACCATTAAATTATTAATTATAACTAGCAGACATGAGCATATATATATATTATATATATATATATTATATATATATATATATATAGGTATGGTTTTAATGGTTACTCCAATTTTTTACCCATCAATGGGTATTATTATTTTAGCCACAAGATATTAATGCGACGGTCGTAATAAATTGAATAGTTGACCAAAAATATTAATGCCAATTAATGAAATTGGATTTTTATCAGGCCACTTCATCAAATTTCTATATTTGGAGGTGACTACCGATGGAAACGTAACGATTTAAAACTCGTCCATATATGTGTGTGTGTGATTCACTTTATGCTTATTCTACATAATAACTGAAGATGATCTCACCTTTTGACGCATGGCTATTGCAGCATCAGAAGCATCATTTCTAAGACCACTTTCAAGACCCTTTGCAATTACTCCTCTCAGAACATTCAGTGATTGCATGGTTTGGAACAACAAGCCACTGGTATTATTCACTGCAAAATTACTTACTTCTTCTTCAGCATCCAGACTCTAGAAATAAGCAGACATTTGCCTTTATGGTTATGCCTCAATCAGATTAAAAAATATCAACCAAATTAGGAAACCCATATAGGATCAAAAAATATCATAACAAGAAAGAGTAAGTTTCATGAACTCCACACTTACATTTAAGTAATGTCTACAATTAATCCTAAACAATATAAGAAAAGATCTTGCACCTTCTGTTTCTTTAGGATAGGAGGAAGCGGGTGTCAGGAATTCATTACTTTGGAAAACATAGTCCGTCATCTTGCAAAGATGTGTATATTAAGCTCTAGGAATGACAGTAACAAGAAAATAAAATGACAAACTCAGATGACCTAGAACTAAGTGAAGAAAATGCACGAGGTCCTCTTTAATAAATACTACATCCTAGTTCGGTATATGGATTTTGGGTGGTTAGAACCATCATGTAGGTTCAAACAATGTTTGGAAAACATTATGATTGCCTCAATTCCACCAAATTAAATGGCCCCAGGGACAAGGGATAGAAGGGATGGTGTCACCACAAAAACGGTGATTAACCCATGGATGGAGTTTAGAAGAAATTTCAAGATGATGAAAGAAAGCCACAACCAACCAATCATTTCTCCTAATATAATCGCCTTCAGGCCCTGTCAAATTACACACTTTAAGATTGTAAAGATTCAATTAAGGAAAGGGTTTCTCCCCCTTTCAAAATTAATCTCCAAGCTGGCTCTTTGAAAATGCGCATTTAAGGACATAGTCCCATGATGGAAAGTTATAAGAAAATTAAGAGATTGGTATAGATCAACCCAATAACTAGCTTAAGCTTCATGCCAAATGTTGTCTAAACATTAATTGGCTCTCAGTGAACTCACTTAGGTAGAATCTAATGGGATAAAAGACAAATGTATGACAAGTGGTGCAGACCCAATGGTTCAACGAATCCAAAAATCAAAATAAGTATTAGCTCCCAAGTTTTGCTTTTTTAGTTTCCAAAGTGGAGTTTTGGTAACTCCACTGACTTGGCTTCAAATTTCAATCCCATAGATCTCATTTTTCATTATTAGGATTTACCAATAAGCACTAGGGATTATTGTACTTATGGCACGTAGTAAGAGCTGGTGGGTCTAATATTATTCTCTATAGTACCATGTCAGATTAGTTAATGTCACCATAGAGGAATTTGCGTGGATCTAATATCGTTATTAAATAACAAGCATCCACCTTTTTACACTCCAAAAACAACGTGAGGGCTGAAAGGCCACGTTCATCTAGAGATTCCTTGATGGATTCAAGTTGTTCGGCAAGGCTGCATATGAAGAAATAAACAGAAAGAGTTAGCCAAGTTCAGGTATTACACCCACAAAATAGCACGGTTAATGAGATTAAAAGTAAAAGACTAAGAAAAAATAAACTTGACAGTTCCATAAATTCTGGTTAGTTCAGCTGAACCAAAATTGCCCTCTTCAGTAACGTAGCCATCTTCGTATTACGGGGGAAATTCTTTGCTACTTGAATTATAAAAACAACATCAAAGTTCACGATAAGTTAATTGGTATTCCACATGATGTTTTCATTGAACTTCCATGGCAGGTACCAATAGTATACACACAACCATATACCACAACCATAGGAGCAGTGTAGCAGCGAAGGAACATATGTGGACTAGCTTCCTAATCAAAATTAATTAAAAAAAAAATCATCATGCAGATAATATTAGCAGTTTTTGAGTCTGGTTATTTAGATCTAGATGATTTATATCAGGGAAAGTATATTAGGTAAAGTATCTTTATTAATAGTTTTGACTTCATTAGTATTTATTTTCAAATTAGGAAGTTTATTGATTTTAGATTTGGTTAACTTACCCGATTATGTGCCTTGTAATGTCTATTTATATGGAGCCCCCTTTATAGTGCTCCTTACTAGTGAATACTCTCTTTTTTCCTAGTCCGTGGATGTAAAATCTCTTTGTTTCTTCTTCTTCTTCTTCATTTTATTTTCTTATCTAATTATTGTTAATTTATCCAAATGAAATGACTTAATAGACATGCCAACACAATAGAGATTATGGAGACAACATATGTAGAAAATATGTCCAACGCAAAAGTTAAATCAGAACGGAGAGTGAATGCAATATAAGTTCACGAATAACTATTCCAAGATTACGGTTATGGTTAACAAGGTTCCGCTAGATAACTTTAGCGTTTGTTTTAAAAAAATTGTTAGAACTTTGCATTCTTTTTCTTTCTGACCAAGTTAATTTGCATTCACTAATATTACTATTCGCAAGCCAACTAACAACAACAAAAAAAACAAACAAAAAGAAGAAGAATGAAATAATATTGTCAACACAAATTTTGTTGTAAGTTTACTAAGATCAACCACAAGATAAAGAAATTCTAAAAGTTTTGTCTGCATTGTTCCAAACCTTCCAGCATTGAAGAAATCTTTCAGTTCCTGATGGAATATCTTGAACTGGTCCACAAATGCTTCACTGTATTCTCCTGTATTTTTTGTTATTCTTGCAAGCATTGCTTCTGTAGAAACCAGATCTTCAGGACCAGCATTTCGGTGAAGCTTGTTTTGTATTGTATGCTTAATTTCTTGCTGAAATGTAAGAACTTATGTACATTAATACTCATCTGTTAAACCGAACAATAAAATTACCGAGTCATTTGAGAGGTATAACCTTGAGATCATGAGGAATATCATTCCGATGAGCAATATCCCTTATTCGTGTTAGTGGTACAGATGCAGTAAATTCAGCCTTAAAAGATGGTAGACATGGGTGAATCTTGCGGATAACAAGTCTTTCCTGAATATAGAATATAAATTTATAAATTGGGAGAAGCAAAAATTGAATAACTGCTAGGCAGCAATTTAATCAGAGCTAATAAAAAGAAAGAGTATAAGAAGAAATGCAGATAATATAGAGGTCTATCACTTTTTAAACTATTTCACATTTTAATTATTTACTAGCTGTGATTTGTACAGAATTGAGCAGTTGGCTTCACAAGAATCACAACAGAAGAATGAAAATAGATGGCGTTAAAGTGAAACAATAAACTAATGAAGCAGTGCCTCAAAGACCTCTTTCAACAAAATTCAAGATAACCAACTCTTTGTAATTGTAATCACCATGACAGAATAAAATAAAGAGAAACGGCCATCAAAAGTCCAATTCAAACGAATAAAAAAAACCTGGAGTGAAGTATCTTTCCTACTATATATCCATTCCAATTCCCGAAATATAAGTCGGGAAATCTCAGCATGCCTGTTTGGCCGATGATGACCTCCATCTTCTAAGCAGGGAATTTGGCCTGTGTTTATCCACTGCATAAGAAGAGGATCTAAGAAGTGCATGCAAGAACCAATTAAGGATAAAAGGTAAAAGAAAATGTCAAGAAAACCTTCAAGTAGATGGCAGAATATATGAGCGCGTCCAGCCGATCCTCACTTTCTGAGTTTTCAGCTACTAGCTCACGTATGATTTCAAGCTTCAACAAGGAAAGGTGTGTGATTAGTAAGAAAATAGGGGCATTGATCTCAAAACGACCCAAAAATTCTTAAAATGTAGGAGATACTATTTGATAATTTCATCCACAGACCACTAAATTTAAAAGTTGTAACAAGAGAACACTGAACTCCTTATTTAGACTATAGAAGTGCTAAAATGTGTATAAACTTTAAGGCTTGCATCTATGTGGTATAACTGAGCATGCAACGATTAGCTTAGATAAACATTAACTCATATGCCATAAAATAAATAAATAATAAGTACAAATTTGATCAAGTATAATACCTTTCTCCACCAATTTCTTGCATTTCGGTCACCTTCAACTAATTTTAAAGCCAGTCTTTCAAGATCTGAGGTGTCCCTGTCCCATGTTCTTTCTGTTTCGTGAGCTCGATGCTCATTTGACCGCATGAAGGAGGCAGCCTTTCCTTGCCATTGCCCAACAAAAGGACTCGTCTCCACCCCCAAAGGAGCAGCAGTGTCAGCAGTTAAAGACCCATTTTCACCTACATCATCCTCTTCCTCCAATGCCAGTAAATCGACAGCCTCCCCCGTTTTGTTCCAATGACAAACAATTCCATAAATCCCTCGTTCGGGCAGCCCCAGAACTCGATTTTCACCACTTTCCCATAACAAACTCTCATCCTTCCCCAAGATAACGAACTTATACTCAATAGAGTTACCCCCTTTCAACTCTAATTGGCACACCCATCCCCTCTCCGTCCAATTCAAATGCACCTTCTTCTTCCATGAACCCAATTCTTTCGTCGATCCCAAAATAACAACATGCTCTCCAAATTTAACTTGGTGATCCAGCCGTATACTTAACTGCACTTTGTCACGCCCTGACTCTGATTTCATCTTCTTATTCTTCTTCTCCTCCACTCTACCAAGAAAAAAAAGAGGAACATAGGTGAAAAAGAAAAAAGAAAAGGGACAGAAGAATTTGTCACTACTTGTCCTGGCTTCAAAGAACTAAGCTTATAGGATCCTGAGCCATTGCATTAGCTTCTCATTTGTGGCCACATAGCTCATATGTACTATAATAGCAGTAACAACGAAAGGTGCTTGTAAAACTCCCCAATTGCACTCAAAACAATTCACTTACGACATATAAAAGACATTCATTCCCTCAAAATTCTTTTAATCAACTGTCGGTTAGATAAGGGTTTTTTATTTGAATTTAAATAAAACAGAGGATAAAGGGTTTATCATTAGAGATAAGGTTTTTAGGGTTAGAGCTTATCTTTAATTAGGATAGGTTAGAGTTTATATTTAATTAGGATAGTTTCTTTTAGGAAGATAAGTGAACATTTGGTTCATGGATTTAGAATCATGATTCAGAACCATTCTCAGTTTACATGTGTCTTTTGTGAGAGAAAATACTGTAACGAACCACGAATCATTATTCGAATCATGGCATGAATCTAGCAACCAAACAACTTCTAAGGTTTCTTCCTTAGCCTATTTATTCTGTATTATTTTTTGACTATTCCCGAATAATAGAAAAAAGTTTCTTTCTAGAAAATTTACATGGTATCAGAGCCATGACAAAAACAGCCATGGTTGGTGCCGCCAAAGGCACGAGTTCCTCCGAGGTTGCTGATGAGGCTGTTCATCAGTCTCCTATGTATATGCCCGATCATTCCCTTCAAATAACCATTCATAAACTGAATGGAAAAAATTATCTAGAATGGTCACAATCTGTCAAACTTGTGATCGATGGTAAAGGAAAGCTTGGTTACTTGACCAGAGAAATAAAACAACCTACTGATGATGCAAAGCAAAGGAGATGGAAATTAGAGAACTCAATGGTAATTGCCTGGTTGATTAATTCTATGGAGCCGATGATTGGGATTCTATGGAGCCGATGATTGGGAAACCCTTCATGTTTCTCCCTACTGCCCGAGATGTTTGGGAAGCAGTGCGGGATACATACTCTGATGTGGAAAATTATTCCCAGATGTTTGAATTAAATGCCAAGATGTGGAGATCCCAGCAAGGAGATCGAGAAGTGACTGTATATTATAATGAGATGATGACACTATGGCAGGAACTTGATCTACTCGAAGAAGAAGAATGGGAGAGTCCAAGTGATAGTGTTCGATACAAGAAAAAAAATTGAAAGAAACCGTGTGTTTGTATTTCTTGCAGGTTTAAACAAAGAATTAGATGAAGTTCGAGGTCAAATTTTGAGTCGAACACCCCTCCCCTCAATTAGAGAGTTTTTCTCCAAAGTCCGCAGAGAAGAAGCTCGTAGACATGTCATGATGAAACCAGCAGAAGACACTCGACCAAGCCTTGATGCTGAAAGTTCAGCACTGGCTACAAAAGGGTATGATCTAGTGGGCAAGAGGAAGAATGGAAGACATAAGCCATGGTGTGATCACTGCAAAAAACTGTGGCACACCCGTGAGAACTGCTGGAAAATTCACGGCAAGCTAGCAAACTGGAAAAAGAAGTAGAATGGTGACACTCGGGCATTCCAAGCCAGCAACAATAATGAAACAAGGCAACAACAAGTCTCCTCAAAAACTCTTCTATTTACAAAGGAACAAATTGACCACCTGTACAAAATGTTTCAGCCACCCTTACAATCCCCAGTAAATTCCAACCCTTCTTGTTCTGTGGCACAAAAAGATAATTACTCACAGCCACTCTTATCAGTGTCAATCCAAATTGTTCTTGGATAATCGATTCTGATGCAACCAATCACATGACCGGATTATCACAATTATTTTCATCTTATAGACCATGTGCAGGAAATCAAAAAATCAAAATAGCTTATGGTTCCCTCAGCAATAGCCGGGAAAGGAACCATCGTTATTTCTCCTCACCTTACTCTCAATGATGTCCTCCATGTCCCAAATTTGTCTTGCAATCTCTTATTTGTCAGTAAATTAACTCATGATCAAAATTGTCAAGTTAACTTCCTTTTTTCTCATTGTGAGTTCCAAGATTTAACCTCGGGGAAGATGATTGGCAGTGCTAAACAAGTTGAAGGACTCTACATACTTGAAGGTGAATCTATAATTGGAAGGCAAGCTCGGAAGACTTGTTTCAATTCTATTTCTGTTATTAATACAAATGAAATCATGCTATGGCATTATAGATTAGGTCATCCAAATTTTAAATATTTGAAACATTTTGTTTCCAAAGTTATTTATCAATAAAAATCCCTCTTCTTTTCAATGTGAAATTTGTGAGTTGGCAAAACATCAACGTGTCCCCTTTCCACCATAACCCTACAAAAGCTCAAAACCATTTACTATAATACATAGTGATGTTTGGGGTCCTTCTAGAGTTGCAACCCCCTCAGGTAGAAAATGGTTTATCACCTTCATTGATGATCACACAAGGGTTTCTTGGTATTTTTACTAAAAGAAAAATCTGATGCAGAACAAGTGTTTAAAAATTTTTACACCATGGTTCAAACACAATTTAAAACCAAAATTCAAATCTTTCGGAGTGATAATGAAAAAGAGTATTTTAACTCCATTCTGGAAAAAAAATTTCATGAAAAAGGAATTTTGCATCAAAGCTCTTGTAATAATACACCTCAACAAAATGGGATGGCTGAAAGGAAGAATAAACACCTCCTCGAAGTTGCCCGGGCCTTAAGATTTTCAACTAATGTTCCAAAATATTTATGGGGGAAGCTATCCTTACAGCCACTTACTTGATCAATAGGATGCCAACTAGAATTTTGAAATTTAAAACCCCTTTAAATGTTTTCAAAGAGTGCTTTCCTACTTCAAGACTTTTTGGTGATATCCTTTTGAAAATATTTGGATGTACTGCATTTGTTCATATCTATGATAATAAACGAGGGAAACTAGATCCTAAAGCAAGAAAA
This sequence comes from Morus notabilis, assembly GCF_000414095.1. NCBI lineage: Eukaryota > Viridiplantae > Streptophyta > Magnoliopsida > Rosales > Moraceae > Morus > Morus notabilis. The sequence continues at coordinate 27,675 of NW_010365950.1, forward strand.
TGCATTTTTGTTGGCTATCTATCAAATCAAAAAGGGTACAAGTACTTTGATCCACTCTCAAAAAAACTGCTTGTTTCCATGGATGTAACCTTTTTTGAAAACCAAAGTTACTACATGAGTTCTCATCTTTAGGGGGAGAACAATTGTGAAGATTCGAATGTCAATATTGATGCTTTTAAAAAAACTGAAATGGTTCTAGCCATGTTTGAACTTACACCCGAAACAGATGAGGAAATAAATGATGTAGGTACAATTTTGAATGAAAATTCAAATGAAACAAATGTATTGGATACTAAAAATCATGGACAGCCTTCCTTAATGGCATCACATGATCATAATCGTGGAAAATTATAGATGTGTATGAAACGGTACAAAGGGCTGGTCTTCTCAAGAAGGAATCATCAACAAGGAACAGAGAAATCTAACGTGCAGCACTGCCAAGAGTCCAACCGTGGATTAGATCCCATGTCAGATAAAGTCCCAGGTAATTATGAACCAATCTCTTCAATTCCTATTGCTCTTAGAAAAGGTATTACATCTTGCACCAAATATCCATTGTCCAATTTTGTGTCATATGAAAAAGTGTCACCCTCCTTCCATGCATTTATCTCACAACTCTCTCCAGTGTAGCCATTCCAAAAAATGTACAAGAGGCTCTAGTTGTTCCCGAGTGGAAGGAAGCAGTTTATGAAGAGATGAGGGCTCTTGAGAAAAATGAAACATGGGACGAAGTAGACTTGCCACACGGGAAAACAACCGTTGGCTGCAAATGGGTGTTTACTGTGAAGTACAACTCAGATGGCTCATTGGAAAGATATAAAGCTCGCTTGGTAGCAAAGGGATCTACACAAACATACGGTATTGACTACTCCGAAACCTTCTCTCCAGTAGCAAAACTGAACACAATAAGGATTTTCCTATCGATTGCCGTGAATCTTGATTGACCCCTACACCAGCTAGACGTAAAAAATGCCTTCCTCAATGGAGAATTAACAGAAGAAGTGTATATGGATGCTCCACTAGGTTTTTCCGAGAGGTTTGGTTCGAGGGTAAAAGTCTCTCTATGGGCTCAAGCAGTGTCCTAGAGCTTGGTTTGAACGATTTGCAAAGTTTTTAAAAGGCCAAGGCTTTACTCAAGGACAAGCAGACCATACTCTATTCATGAAGATATCCTCTGAAGGGAAGATTGTTGTCTTAATTGTCTACGTGGATGATATTATCTTTACAGGAGATGACTTCGAAGAAATGAATAAATTAAAGCAGTGCTTGGCTACTGAATTTGAGATTAAGGATCTGGGACCATTACGATACTTTCTTGGTATGGAATTTGATCGATCCAAGAAAGGGATTGTCGTCTCACAGCGTAAATATATCCTTGATCTTTTAGAAGAAACAGGGATGAGTGGATGTAGACCGGCTGACACCCCTATGGTGTTCAACGTAAAACTTGGTGAAGGAGAGAAAGAGGTCCGGGTTGATACAAACCGATACCAGAGATTAATTGGCAAGTTAATTTACCTGCCTCATACAAGACCTGATATCGCATTCGTAGTAAGTGTGGTTAGTCAGTTCATGCACGCCCCGTACGAGGAACACCTTGAAGCAGTTTACCGGATCTTGAGGTATTTAAAGGGAAATCTAGGAAAATGATTATTTTTCAGGAAAAGTGAGCACAGGAGAATTGAAGTCTATACGGATGCTGACTGGGTAGGATCAATAGTGGATAGAAGATCAACTTCTGGATATTGCACATTCTTATGGGGAAATTTAGTCACGTTGAGGAGCAAAAAGCAGAGTGTAGTAACTAGAAGTAGTGTCGAGGCCGAGTATAGATAAATGGCACTAGGGATATATGAGGTACTATGGCTACTGAGAGTCCTCAAGGAGCTTAGAAGACCACACGATAGTCTTATGAAACTATATTGTGACAACAAGACTGCAATCAGTATCGCGCACAATCATGTTCAACATGACAAAACAAAGCACATTGAGGTGGATAAACACTTTATAAAGGAGAAGCTTCAAGAAGGGGGGTCATCTGCGCGTCATTTGTTCCAACCACACAGCAAGTTGCAAATATTCTAACAAAGGGACTCCTAAGGCAGAAGTTTGAGTTTCTAGTTAACAAGTTGGGCATGATAGATATCTTTACACCAACTTGAGGGGAGTGTCGGTTAGATAAGGGGTTTGTATTTAAATTTAAATAAAAAAGGAGATAAAGGGTTTATCATTAGAGATAAAGTTTATCTTTAATTAAGATAAGTTAGAGTTTATCTTTAATTATGATATTTTTTTTAAGAAGAATAGCCTATTTATTCTGTATTATTTTTTGACTATTCCCCGATAATAGAAAAAAGTTTCTTTCCGGAAAATTTACATCAACCAATACATATCTGTAACACCTAATACGTAAACACATATAAACAAACACACATATGTGTATATATACAATTAACATAAATGTATTCCATTTTTTTGCAAAAGTACTCCGCAAATTATGCTTTGTGACCGGAAAAACGTAAAATGCAAAAGAAGAAGAAGAAGATTCAATTGCGAAAGCCATGGTCGAGCCCTACGATGTAAAAAATAATAATAGAAAAAATCGTTTCTTCGAGATTTTCATCATCAATCTCATATACGTGCGTATGCACGGGAAAATATGCTTGGCAACCGAGAAAGCCAAAGAAAATGAGAAAAATAAATGAACAGAAAATGAGGTATATTGTGGAGCGAGAAAGTACTTGGATTCGGAAGAGGAAACAACGGCGGCGCAGATGATCGGAAGCCAGCGACGGAGACGGAGAGGAAAAGAAGAAATCCTGCCTCGTCCGGCGGAGAAAGGAACCGCCGGAGACCTTCCGCGGCGATCGGCGAATGTGAATTGCTTCCGGTGAAGGATTTGCGAAGCGACGGAGCTGCGAAATACACGCAGAGAATCCATGTGATTGGGAAATGGGGGGGGGGGGGGGGGAAGCTTACACAGGAAGGTGGATTAGGGAAGTGAGCTAATGGAGGTGAAATCCGAATTTAAAATTGGAGTTTTGTCATACGAAGGTCCATTTAATTTGTTGATTTAAATTTTTAATTTGAGTTAAGATATGATTTTATATAAAAAAAAATTTATTATATAAAATTATTAGATATAATTATTTTTGAGAGTTTTTTATTGTAATAAAATTTAAATCGATAAAATAAACAGGATCTTAAAAGGTTTTTAAAAACAATCTTACTTAATTTTTTTATTATAATAAAAAATTCTCATATAAAATCATATCTCAATTTAAATTAAAATTTTAAATAAATAAATTAAAAAAGCCCGTAAAATTTGAAACTCCCTCAGTTCACCATGTGGAAAAACGGAATCATATGTAATTTGTTTTTTTGAGTTTTGAGTCATTTTTGTTTTGAGGGGTCTTTTTATTTTTTGATATTTTTTTAGGAGGGAGCTTTCTCATTATTGATCAGAAAAAAGAGTTATTTGATCTCTTTTCACATGACGAATAATTTGTTTCAATAATTATGGAGATGTTTGGTAAGGTGATTCATATCATGATTTGAATCATAGTTCATGGTTCACTACAATATTTTCTCTCACAAAAAATACACATAAATCAAAAATAATTCTAATCCATGAACTAAACGCCTCATATTATTAATCTTTAATAATACTTTTTATTAACCCTAATACTAATTTATCACATAAAAAACTTTAAAACTATGCCACGTCAAATCTATAGATGAAAGTGGAAAAATTGATATTTTAAATTATTTTCTATATATCCGACATGCTTTGAACTATTTTAAAAAATTGGGAGGCAATTGAAATATTTCAACTTTTAATTACATTGTTATTATTTAAAGTATAACATCTAGATATAAAATAGAATCCTAAAAAGAATCAAAATTAAAAAAAATTAAAATTTTAGGGTAAAAAAACATAAAAGGATTTAAAAAAGGACTAAAATAAATAAATAAATAATTTTAGGATAAAAGGGGCCACAACGAAAAAATTTCAGGAGTAAAATCAAAATAATGTATCAAAAATTCACCAAAATGAAAAAATAATAAGTTTTAGGACAAAAGTAACCAATAAGAAAAAATAAAATTAGAAGACAAAAAAAGGATCCAAAAAGGACAAAGATTGAGAATTAAATAAATTTTAGGGTAAAATAGACTAAAATGAAATGAAAAGATTAAGTTTTAGAGCAAAAAATTTTAAAAAAAATGGGTCAAAAAAGAATCAAAACAAAGAAATAAAAAAGTTTAAGGTAAAAGGATCTAAATTGAAAAAAAAATAAAGCTTTTCTGTAAAAATTAAAAAAATTTCAAATTTACCAAAATGAAAAAAAATAAAGTTTCAAGGCCAAAAGGGGGTAAAAGGGAAAAAATTAAAGTTTCGAGGTAAAAATAAAAAGGTTTCAAAATGGACCAAAATGGAAAATAATAAATTTTAGAATAGAAAGAACCAAAACAGAAAAATAAAATAAAATTTTGAGACAAATAAAAAGGGTCAGAAGAGGATAAATATCAAGAATTAAATAAATTTTAGGATAAAATAGACTAAAATAAAAATAAATAGTTTTAGAGTAAAAATAAAAAAAAGGGTCAAAAAGAACCAAAACAACGTATGCAATTTTTTAACGTTAGATTTGGTTAAAATCACATAAAATTAAAAAGTATGAAAAATAAATAGATTCTGATACAGATTTGATGACTGAAAAAATAAGAGATTATCAGTAATCTATTTTTACAGAGATTAACGGAGAAAGTCCCTTACTTGTAAGCTATCAAATTCATCAAATATTTTATATATCGTTTAAGTATTATTATTGACAACATACTACTGGAAAAACTATTATTGACAATAAAAGTGACAACATTTAAGAAAATGGTTCATAAAGTTGAGACTTTCTATATTAAGTTTCTTTAAAAATAGTATTAATTTTTGATCGTTAGATCTAATTAAAATCACATTAAATTAAAATATATATATATATAATAGATAATTTTTAATATAAATTTAATGATTAAAAAATAAAAAATTATTAATAATTTATTTTTTCTAGTCATATCCGAAAAAAAACTCCCCGACAAAGTTTTTAGGTTGTTCTTTTGAAGTGTAATTTGAGTGTAATTTTTGAGTTAAATTTGAGTTATAACTTGAGTTGAGGTTGTAACTTGAATAAAATTGAATAAAATTGAATAAAATTTAAACTTAAAAGAATGTAAATTTAAATAAAATTATAACTTGAGTTTAAACTTTTTTTAAATTTTATTGTAAAACAACAATCCCTTTATTATTAATAAATGGTGTTTCTTAGAATAAGACCGTTCTAAAATATCATAAACTTTTTTCTTTTTATTATTTATTTGTTTTTTGAATGTGATAAACTTGACGTCAGTTCAGATCAGATACGCACTAAATCTAAAGGGAAAGTATTTCGTTTACCTTGTCGTGTTGTGGACCACGAATAAGGTTATCACAAGTTTTATATCTTTTCTTTAGTTTCAAAATTGCTATTCTTGGATTCAGCAAAAAAAAAAATGTTATTCTTCGATCACGTGTCAATGTTAGTAAGGACATGGAAAAGAAATCTTATCTTTCAGCTTAAATTAGAAGGGATGTACTCCAGTTGGTTGGCAGCTTACCGGTACTCTCAATTTTTAATTAATAGATTTTATTAGTCACGTTAATTTAAAAATATATACAGTATAAATAAATTTTAATATAAATTTAAGAGTTAAAAAATAAAAAACTATTAATAATTTATTTTTTTAAGGACTATCAAATAAATTTTTAAATTAAAAAAGGTTACAGTTTTACTATTATGAAAATTTTATTTTGGAATAAACTATAGTCTTTCTAGTGTAGGTGCTGTATCATTTTGAGAAATTTGATGGAATGTCATGATAACTCTATAAAAAAAATAGATATTTTTGCTCTTATTTACATTTAAATAGGGTTTTTTTTAGAATTTTATTTTGATTTTTAGCATATTTTATTTTGTATTGTGTTGTTTTAATTTATTTTTACTGTAGTTTAGTGTATTTTATTTTAAGATAAATTGTATAGATGGTCCTTAAAATTTTTTAATAAATGATAATTTAATTTTTAATTCTTTTTAATAAAATGATTCCCGAACTCTTTAAAAAGTGAAAATTTAATCTTTTTTATCAAATTTTATTAAATTTAACCAAACATGTAACGTGACTCATCACGTAACTCTTTTTTTAATAAAATGACTTAAATGTCCGCATTAGAAAAGCCTTCTTCTCTTTTTTCCCCAAATTTCCCTCTCAGATCTACTCTCTCTCGTCCTCTGCACGCCCTCTCTCTCTTCATCGATCAATCTCTATTTCTTCATCGATACATTTCCTGAAGTTGATAGCTGGCCTGTCTTTTGCTTGGGCTTTTTTTTATCTTTTTGTGTCCCCAAAATTCTTGCTTTGTTGCTCTTTGACTCATGTGGATTTGTTCTCGCTTCAGAATGTGTGCAGAAATGGACTCCCTCAGCGACGACAATGGCGGTAACAACGACCCGATTAAACCGGATTTGCCTTGAAAAAATTGTTTGATTAGGTGGGGGAATGGAGGAAGTTGGGCACGGGGATGACTTGTTGCAAAGTACCATGCTTCTTGATGATACTGAGATGGTTGAAGATGCATTTGAAACCCAAATGGTAGATCTTGCGAGTGAAACCCAAGTCACGGATTTCAGAGGAGAAACCCAAGAGGCGGATATTTGCGGCGAAACTCAAGTATTGGATTATGATAATTGCTTTTGAGCATATGGTCCAGTTTGGGCAAAATTTTGGTCGGAGGAATGGGCAAAATCCAGTTTGGATTTTAGAGATGAAATTTGGAGAAAAGAAGGCTTTTCTGGGGGCATTTAAGTCATTTTATTAAAAAAATCACTTGATAGGTCACGTGATATGTTTTGTTAAAAATTTAACAGAATTTAATGAAAATGACCAAACTGTTACGACCGTTTGGTTCATAGATTAGAATAATTTTTTATTTACGTGTATTTTTTATGAAATAAAATATTATAACGAACTATGAACCATAATTTAAATCAGATACAAATTTTCCAATCAAACAGACTCTTTTAAAGAATTTAGAAGTCACTTTGTTAAAAAAAATATTAAAAATTAAATTATCGCTTACTAAAGAGTTTAGGTGACGTTTGGTAAGGGGATTCGTACCCTGATTTAAATTATGGTTCATGGTTCATGGTTCGTTACAGTGTTTTCTCTCACAAAAAATACACGTAAATCGAAAATGGTTTGAATCTCATTATTCTAATCCATGAACCAAACATCTCCCTATTTTTGCGATTTACCCTTTATTTTATTTCTATTTTAGTTTTCCCTTTGTCTATTTGTGAATCCTTATTTGCGTAATACGTTTAGTTTATAAATTCAGAATCATGATTCAAAATTATTTTCATTTTTCGTGTATTTTTTGTGAGAGAAAATTACTGTAGAGAATTATAAATCATGATTCAGAATTAGAGACGAATACATAAAATAAACATCCTAATTAGGTGAAAAATGCAATTTGGAATTTAATTGGGATTAAAAATGCATCTAAAATCAAAAGAAATTCGGATCAGCATCATGCCCACATGTAGGCGAGCAGCATGCCTATAACATGCAATTGAACCCGTTCGTTGCTAGGGCTGTTCATGGGTTGGGTTGGTGCAGAGTAGGACTTTTTTTTCCCGTCTCAAAGGGTGCGGGTTGCACATATTTGGCCCCAACGATATTAGAAAAATTTTACAACCCAACAATGTTCGGGTTGGGTTGGGGCGGTGCGGGGTGGGTTGGGTGGTCGGTTTCAACATTTAAAAAATCAAAGACTTAAAGTTCAATATAATATTCAAACTTCATCATTAAATAGAAATAGCAACCATCCTTATCAGTCCGGCGAGAGAGCACCAGAGAAAGTGGACAAGACGGCAGTCGAGATGACTGAGTAATGATGAGAGAGTTATGAGGGGGTTCACGGGAGGAAAAGAAGAGGAAAACTGAAAAAGAAAAGGCAAGAAGAGGGGGTTCACGGGAGGAGAGACCGAGAATGAGATTGGGAACCCTAATGTTAGCGATCCTAGGGTAGAACTTAGGCAGTTCGGCTTGGGCCGAAAGTTTGGGAGTATGTTGTGCGGGTTGGGTTGAAGATTGCGGGTTGTTATGGGCCCAACCCGCAATCCGCCTCAAACACTTCGGGCCAAAGGTATAATGAGCCACAAATTTAAAAATAATGCTGCGGGTTATTTTTTTCAGCTTGAATTGGAGCAGGGTGAGTTGGGTTTACGGGTTGTTCGGGTTTATGAACAGCCCTATTCGTTGCGCTCAGAGCAGTCCAGATCGAGAGTGGGTTTCACTCTCTCTTCCGCACGCGTCCGTTAGAGTGTGTCAACTTCCCCAGTTGCAATTCCGATCTAGTGCGGAGCGTTACAACCATTTCATGTGCGCCTACTTCTTTGGCGAATCTTTCTTCGCCAAGTATCCCAAGCCTGTTTCTTCTCAGCTTCCCGCCAGTCTTGTTCCACCACGTGGCCTGCAACCTCAGAAGCCCTAAAGCTGCTTTTTTCTCTCTACTGGCGTGGAAATTCGTGAATTAATGAGGCTTATAAAAGGCATTTGAGCCGCAAATCGAGAGAGACCCCTTGGATGAGAATTTATTCCACAGAGCAGATACCGACTTATTCACTTTATTGATTTGAGTTTATAATTTAAGTTAACATATAATTTTATATGAGAATTTTTTACTATAATAAAAAAATTAGATATAACTATTTCTGATAACTTTTTACTATAGTAAAACTTAAATTCTAAACTCGAATTGGTGAAGTGAACGAAAACTAATGGCAATTGCAGAGTTGAAGAGAAAATTTTAGGGATTTATTTTTGAGAAATTTGGCGTAGTTTTTACTTTTTAGGGATTTTTATTTTTAGGTTTTAGGAATTTGCAGGAAAGAAAATATTTTGAAGATTAAGAATAGAAGATTGAATATTAGACTGTTAAGTTTGGAGAATTATGTGAATTGAGATGCTGAAACCATTTATTTATTTATTTTTATTTTTATGTTTCAAATTTCTTTTGTTAGGGCTATGAGATTACTAATTATATTTTAATTTAATTTAATTTGTTTTTGTTTTCAATGAAGTAGTTGACTAAACGTTTATTATTCATGATTGTTATTTTTTTTACTGTGCTTAATGCTTTCAATTATCTTGCCAATATTTCATTTGCTTATAAGACCTAAATTGAAACCCAAAAAGGAGATATTTAGTAATAGCTTCTTGTAAGACAATCGTAATGTGCGTGTGACATCGAGTGATAGTAATACTATTAGGAATTGTGTCTTATAAGCATGAGATGTAATAAAATATTTATTATTTATTGAATAAAAGAGTTTATTCATTATTTTATGTGCATATATTGATGAATATTTTATGAATATCGATAAAAATTCCATAATTATTTCCGTTAAGTATAGAAATTTTAGTTGAGTCTACCGATAGTCATATATAGAATGACCTTAATATTGAGTTATTAGTAGACTCCTACTTATGGATTTGTGTCTTTTGATTTACTCAGTATTGATTCTGAGATCCTGAATCATATTCTTTGTATTTTAGAGACATGATGAAGTGAGTAGCCGTGAATGTTATTATACAAGATGAAATCCATTCCTTCTTGAGAAATAATGAGATAAATAATTCCTTTAAGGGTTGATTCGGTACTTGGACCAGTAGGAGCTTTGATTTATGAATCATGGTCCATTAGAGAATCAATGGTACTCAAGGAAAAAGATATAATTAGAGAGGTTAACAGATTTCACCTGGCTCTAATTATTAATTATTAATGGATGATTGATCTATATATAATGACTATATCAAATAGATACTTCACAGTTTAGAAGTAATTTATGTTTATAATTACAAGAGTACAATTCCAAGTTTATAGTGGTGTAACTTTTGGAATTAATAGAATTAATTAAGTAATTAAAGAGTTTAATTAATTATTAATTTTATTAGAGCTCAGAATTATAGGTCTATGAGTCTCCGCGTCATCCTTGTAATTCTATAGACACTAAGGGCAAAATACAAATTTTAGAATTATGAAATTCTAAAATAAAACACTCAAGGATAATTAATTGAGAATTAATTATAAATTAAATTATGTGATTATTTAAGTTTAAGTTTAAATTGAATTTTGAAACACACACGTAAAGGTGTTCACATAATGTGAACGCACACTACAGTGTGAATCCATATGAGATTTAGTTGCTTGCTCTCTAAGTTATCCATTTGACTTATTTGATAAGTTGTTGAATTAAAATTCAAATTAATTTAAGTTTGACTTAAATTGAAATTTGAATTTAAGTCAAAATTAACATGTGCATAAGGGAGAGAGATTTTGTTTTAAAATCAAATTTGCAGTTGGAGATAATTATCAAGCTTTATCTTGAAGATAAAGATTAAACTTTTTCTTGGAGTCTGACTACTACTCTATAAATAGAAGACTGCAGAAAATTAGAAAACACATTTTTTGCTCTCCTTAGCATAGTGTGGCCGGTTTTCTATAGAGTGTGGGAAGGAAAATGTTCTCCAAAAATTTCATGCCGTACATGTGTTGGTATTCATGGAAACATTAAGTGTTTAATCGCTAATCCCGTTTTATTTCAAGTGTGCCCACACACACGTCTTCGTGGATTCAAGGAATTGACGAGGAACGTTCGGGTGTTCTAAACTAGGTTGGAGCGAGGAACGTTCGAGGTCAAAGAATTCAAATTATCGTCCTAATCGTCCCCTAGGTAAGTAAATTAATTTAATTAATTTATTCGTGCATAAATTAATATAATTTATAGAGTATTTTAAAGATTTATGAAAATTTTTGGTTATATACGATCCGTTAAACACACGTTTCCGCATTCAAAATCGTTTCGGAATCTAACAATTGCTATAGAGTAGTTTATAGACTATTAATTTATGTTTCAATTATGCGATAATTAATATTGTATTAAATATGTAATATTTAATTTGTATGGAATAAACGTTTGTATTTATTTATGAATGTTTATATTGATTTTTGTTTGTTGCAATGGGTTTAAAGTAATACCGTTTTAGTGCTATTAAAAATACATATTACTTTGAGATATTTCACTATAAATATCAAAATGATTTTATTAAGGAAAAAAAAAAAGCAGAGTGAGGGTGTGAGAGAAAGGAAACATCTTTACTCTTTGTTCACTTTTCAGATGTGAAAAAAGAAAAAGAAATAAAAGTAAAAGGCGACATAAAAGGAAGAAGAAGAGGAGATATTTCCTAGGTGGGAGCAGGGCGGACGACACTACTCATAAGTCTACGACAGAAAATAAATCGTACCTGGTCGGCTATTTGCCGAATTCAGTTTCTTCAGCTAAATCGAAACGAGCGAAAGATTAATGGAGGAACTATTAAGCCTTTCAATTTCAATACTTATTGGGTACTAAGCCACGAACGAAAAGGTAATCAATTTCCTGCTCCAATAGTTTCTTCAATTCGATTCCAATACTCTTGCTCTGATTTGTTCTCGTCTCTTTTGAGAATACCCATATGGCAGATTTTGCATGTTCACCGTTTCTTTTGGTCGATAACTGTTATATGGTGTACAACTATTTCAATGCTCACCGACTGTTTGTCAAAATTTCTCAACCAGATGTCGACATATTTTTCCTCTTTTTTCTTATGAAATTTTATTTTTTGGGCAGAGATTTTTGAACCCTTTGTCAATTTCGTGTCTTTTTTCTTGAAGTCCAAAATACAAATTCGTGAGTAATGTTGGGTTATCGTATTGCTTCCACTTTAGTGTGTTTTTGTAAACACTTTAAGTTGTAACTTCTGTATTGTATTTACATAGTGATGTTTTTGCCTTTTTGCATTATTGGAGAAAAATCTAAAATGGTCTAATATTTGTTGGATTATCTTGAAAGAAGACAATGCTTTTCTGGTACCCTGAATTGAGTAGAAAAATTCTCATCAATCTGAATTTCTTGTGTGTTTCCGGTTTAATCAGATGACCTCAGGTATCTTTGGCAGTGGCGCTATATTTTGTGGAGAACCCATTACATGAAATCATATCAAGTTCTCCATTTTCGTATTCGGATTCAAGCTTTTGGCCTTTTCATCCCGCCCGCAGCGTTTACTTCTCCGTGCAAGCATTGGAATTCTAGTTTGCTGATTTGTGCAAAGAGAAGGGTATTCGGTGCAAAAAACTATGCAATCAGTTACTAGGCCTCTGTACTTTTGTTTTCCTAACAGGTTAAACTCTCTCTCGCTCGCTCGCTCTCTCTCTCTCTCGTTTTATGTCTTTGCGGATTCCCATTTCCTGAGTTCGTTTTGATGTTTTCAATATGCAATGCAGAGGAAGCACTGTAAAATCAGATGGGCGGGTCAAGTTGCAAATCCCATGTTCAAATCAACCAGTTAAAAACATTGTCTTCGTTCCAAGGCCTCAGGATTGTAAATTTGCGCTGCGAAAAAACCAATTGCTTGCAGTTCCCAATGCAGATGATGGTTACCCAACCATTTCTAAGTTAGAAGAGTCAAACACAAACCATTCACCCGACTCTGAAGCGGAAACCTTGTTGCACAAATGGTCACCTCCCCAGTTCGTGTGGAGAGGATTATCGGTTCTTGTTCTTACAGGGCAGGTGGTAGTCAGAACTTTAAAGGGCAAAGTTCACTGGAGGAATACTCTCCAACAGTTGGAGAGAGTCGGGCCAAAATCCATTGGTGTATGTCTCCTAACTTCAGCTTTTGTTGGAATGGCCTTCACCATCCAATTTGTTAGAGAATTTACCAGGTTGGGTTTAAGCAGATCCGTTGGTGGAGTTCTAGCTTTGGCCTTCATAAGGGAGTTGAGTCCTGTAGTTACATCAATTGTTGTCGCGGGGCGTATTGGAAGTGCATACGCTGCAGAGTTGGGAACAATGCAGGTCTCGGAGCAAACCGACACATTGAGAGTTCTCGGAACTAACCCTGTCGATTATCTTGTTACCCCAAGGGTGATTGCCTCTTGTGTTGCTTTGCCATTTTTGACACTAATGTGCTTCACAGTGGGGATGGCATCGAGTTCCCTTCTCGCTGATGCTGTTTACGGTGTGAGCATCAACATCATCTTGGATTCAGCTCGGAGAGCTCTTAATTCATGGGACATTATAAGTGCAATGATCAAGTCCCAGGTGTTTGGTGCAATTATATCTGTTGTTAGCTGTGCTTGGGGAGTTACCACCTTGGGAGGAGCCAAAGGTGTTGGTGAGTCGACAACTTCATCCGTCGTCATCTCTCTTGTCGGTATTTTTATTGCAGATTTCGTATTGTCTTATTTCTTTTTCCAGGGTGTCGGGGATTCATTAAAGAATTGTGTATAAAATAAGTTATGGTCATCTAGTGTTGTTCAATTTTGTGTGACTTATGTTTTCTGTTTTGGTGGATGTTTGAGTAAAAAAACTAGCTAAGCATGGAATGAATCAAATTCTTGCTTCAATAATTTGCATGCCTTTTCGATTTCATTGTATGTCTTCTCTTCTGCATTTGGTGAGTTTCTATGCCATGATATTTGGAAGGTTAACTTTGAAACAATATCGTAAATAGCTTGTTCTACACGTGATCAGAAAAAAAGAAGTAACTACTTTTGCCCAAAAAGAAAAAAGGGACAAAGAAGAAGTGACCAATTTTCTTGCTTTTTGGCTCTTTCATTTCCGAAAAAAAAAAAAAGATATCCAGTTTTCTAGTCTTCAGGTCATTGGTCGAACTAATAAGCAACAAAAAACTTTTAGGATTAATTTCTAAAGTTGCCTCTTGAAGCGTGGGGTGGAGGCGCGGAGCCACCCACGGATGAGCGTGGGCGGCCGCGCCACCTGAACTTTTTTCTTTTTCTTTTTTTATTTTATTTTAAAAATTTTATATATGAAATTTTATAAAATTGGTATTTTGCCCCTTAAAATTTTACCTCTTTATTTTTCCTTCCTAATTAGTTCAGTCATGCCTGAAGCCCCCGTCCCCGCCCCGAGATTAATTTCTTTAGCTCCACCCTCAGTTAGTCTCAGCTTTGCACCTAACTTTGCAACTTTATAGTAATATTGATGTAGAGAGTTCTAGATATAAGCAATCGTTTTTATATTTTATTGTCTTTTTTTAGCTTTCTAATTTAACTTAGTTTTGTTATTAGTATGTCGTTTATCTTAGTTATTATTTTGTTATCATTTCTATGTGAGCTATAAGTAGCCACTTTGCCTATTGTAAAAGGAAGACTTGAATATATTGGTAATTGACTCCAATTTAGGGGTTTTCACCTTGTGGGGTTCCTTTAGGTGGATTCGAGAATCCTCCGTCCTGGTTAGGCCTGTATAATTTTATCTCTATTCATTCCGTTGCATCATTTGATATCAGAGCTCTCAATCTTTACCGAGGTTCGACACCATTTCGGTGACTGGAGCCACTTCGACGCCGATAAGCGTGAAATTTCACACTACCAGAGTTACAGGTTGTAACTCTCGACGGTGGAGTGCATACTAACGAATTCGATCTCCACCACCTTCTCCACCACCACTTCATCTTCACCATGATATTTCTCCACCGCCCCTTCATCTCCGTATTTACTGAAGCACCACCAACACCATACTTCCTGACGTAACCTATACCTTCTTCACCACCAGCACATCACCACCGACTAATTCACAACCACCTCATACCTACATCCAAACTCATTCGCCTCTATCAATGTCCACATTCACCAAAGCCACCAACACACACCACATGGGAACCACCAAGAGACCTTGGAATCGATGTAGATCTCGGTGAACGCCGTCAAACACGACTGCAGATTGACGGAAAACCCAACAATCGACGACCTTTGTCGTCGCCTTGCATCTTCGCCTTTCTCTACTCCATGCCAATGAATTCTGTTCATCATCTCTCATCCAGGCCGATGGCTTCGCTGCCTCTGTCGATGGGATCTTGACTGCAAATGGGTTCGAAATTAGGGGGTTTGATCCGGTGGGGGTAGTGGTTCAAAAGTCAAGTTTGGACGGCGAACGTCGACGATAGAGGGCTGGAACGAGTCAGAGCTGGCGTGGGTTCAACGGTGACGATGTTTGGTAGGTGGCGGGCTTTGTTGTGGCGGCGTTGTTGTCGACAAGACCTCCCATGGCAGCAGCAGTAGCAAAGACGTCCATCCCTGTTCGCGTGCTCATCTCTCTCGACACAAAGAGCTCGACAGCACAATTGGTTCATTTTCGGCGGATTTTCTCTTTGGAATACTTCTCCCAGAGTAGTGGTCTGTAAAGTTTTTCGTCATTGAGGGGAGAAACGCCTGCTTGAGGTTGGGATCATCAACTCCGCCAATGAGATAAAAGCTTCTCGAGGTATTTTTTGGTCACAGAGCATCATTTCATTTTGAAGAATTCCGCTCTAAGCCTTTAAGTGATCTGTGCTTGTTGACCACAAAATTCTGTGTAGATGTGGTTTAAAGCACGGTCAACTGATTCTTCCTGCAAGAACTGGAGTTGTCTATACTCTCCCAAACTATTCCACCAGTCTTGTAAAGAAGTTGTAAATCGTGAGACAAGGTGGAGGAGGACATCCCTAGTTTGCACTCTAGTTTGTTGTGCTTCAAGAAGAGTCCATGCCTTGAATTCTTGAAAACGATCTCTCCATTTTTGTTGGTGAGATGTCATCAAGAGTAAATATTTGGGATTTACTTGTTGATGTCTTATTTGGGCGGCGTTTTCCTGATCCTGATTCAAGGGTTGACGCTTCTTCTTCTTCATCTGAAATGATGGGCTTCCTCCGAGTAGTTCCTAACGCTGCTCCAGTTTCTTGGGTCATAAAATGGACTGAAGTGTCTTCCGGGCTGTTCGGAGAGCTAGTTTTTGAGTGAAAAACTCAAAAAAAGGCAATTCGAGTTACAACTTTATTCGAATTTATGTTCTTTTAAGTTTGAACTCGAGTTTGGAACTAAAACTCGAGTTCAAGTTTCCCCTTCAACTCGAGTTCAGAAACTCGAACTCAAGTTAATGAACAATATTTTTTCTATTCTTAAAAATACTATAACTTTTTCGTTTTAATTCTGATTGAGATGATTTTTTTTTCTATGCATTAACAACGAAAAGACGAATAAAACTAGACCCATATACCATATTAAAATTTTTCATCAGCATTGAGTTTTTATTAAAATATTATCTAAAAATAAATTTAAGTTTTGACTTACTCAAATACAAACTTAAAAAAGATTCTTATCTCAAACCATAATTCAAATGTACACAATTAAACACAAACTCAAGTTATAATTTCAACTCAAGTTATAACTCAAACTTAAAATCTATACTCAAGTTACCTAACTCAAAAACATCAAAAGAACAAGCCCTCTTCTTCTGATTCTTCCTCTGGAGTTCGTTATTCGGAGTCAAGACAGTTGATTTTCTGTATCACTTTCACGGTCTTCTTTTTGCAAATGAATGTGTGGCAAATTATTCAGACAGTGCTGGTGGATAATCTGTCACGGGATTAGGGGCCTAAAAGGTGTTTTGTCCAAAATTTAACAAAATGATTATGCTTTTCTAGCACCCGTGCCCTTAAAAGGTAGTTTGTCCAAAATTTAATCCATAACTATTGTTCTAATCCAAAATTTGTCCTAAAAGGTGATTATGGTTTGTCCAAAGCTATTGTTATTGGCCTCGTACATATACACTACCAAGTAGTGAATGGAATAGGATGGAATGGAGATTGAGTTTAGAAAGATGTTAGTTTAATCACGGATATATTCGAGGGAAAAAAACAGGTACCCTTATTTGGTAAATGTGGAAAAGTAATGGTACATATTCGTTTTTCTATAATTACTTGGCAAATATAAACAATGTGATGAGATGATTAAGATAACACATATATCATAATTTATATATTTTTTTTACTTCAAATTAAAATGATGGAGAATTCTTGGCGGTGTATGAAATATACCTCTCAATATGACAATTCTTAACCTGCAGATCACGCAATTCTTAACCGTTATACCTTTATTTATCATTGAATTTTTAATTTTTTTTTAATCCGATAGGACGTTATGTGATCTCATATGTTGATTAAAAACTATGTTATACCTATAAAGTATTTGTTTTTCATATGCATGCCATGCTACAACATTTAATTCTCTTTAAAAACAGTTGCTGTAATTACTGGTAAAATGGTACTGAGTATGTACAGACATGTTATCCATACGCATACATTTTTGTTTATTTATTGTGATGGGAGATCAAGTACTGCTATATATTTAAATTATGGGTGGCAATTCGTGTCACGTATCGTGTTCGTGTTGTGTTTTGATCATTTTTTTTAATTTGCAGTCAATCCGAACACGACTCGTGACACGAAATTTTTTAAAAATCGCAACACGAACACGACACGACTACTCTACAGGTTGACACGACACGACACGAAAATGACACGTGACACGAAATTGACCCGTGAATCCGAAATTGACACGAAAATTGTATACTTTTATTTAGTTTTTTAATTATTAGAAATAACTTAAAATTCATAAAACACTGAAATACAATAACATCCATTAAAATTTAGTAAATAATAGTATAAATTTTGAGTATAACTATCATGATATCACAAGTTCATAATAAAATCAAAAATATGTAATGAAAAATATATGTATTTTTTAGTTTTTTACGAGTTTCGTGTCGTGTTCGGGTTATACAGGTCAAACCCGAAATTGACCCGTGTTTTTTGTGTCAATTTCAGGTCGACCCAATTCTGACCCGAATCTCTTTTTTCTCAACCCTAACCTGCGAAATTCGTGTCGTTTTCGAGTCGTGTTGTCGTGTCGTGACCCATATCGCTGGCCCTAATTTAAACATCGTGGGACAAATCTTACACTTGCTGTTTGGCGGCAAGCTGGCAATTGGCAAAGTACATTGATATGCATATAAAAAACATTCTTAAGGTCTGTGTAGTTCGTTGATTTAAATTTTTAATTCGAGTTAAGATGTGATTTTATGTGAGTTTTTTACTGTAACAAAAAAATTAAATATAACTATTTCTGAGAATTTTTTATTATAACAAACTCGAATCAGTGAAATAAACGAAATTTACTTTGTTGTTAACTCTTAAAGAAAACTGAGCCAGCTATATAATAATATCCAATGACCCCTCAAGCCTCATTATTACGCCAGAAATTTGATTGAATAAAACCAATAATGATAAATGTCCTTAGCATACCTATAAAGATCTAAAAAATTGCCAAGAAAGCTTGATTTGTTATGTAAGCAGTTCCAATTAGGCACAAAACCACAACTAAGAGAACTCATTTTGCTCCCCATCTCCACTGAGAATGAATGGTACTAACTTAAAAAAAAATTAAAAATTATAATAATAACACTTACTGCTTTGTATATATTGAGTATAATTGCGTCAAATTCTCTGTTTTTATTGGTGCGGCTCTAGATTTTTACCGTAAACAAAAGAGACAAAAACGGTTAATGACACCAATAACCTCCTTTTTATTCCCAAAACAATTATGTTCCATAATATTTCAAAAGTCCAATTATCAATATGAATGATATATGGTACGGATATATTGCCTAGTATTTGCTAGCTCTTTTCTTCCTTTTAACCTAAAAAGGTGATAAAACGAGTTGATATTGGTAGGTAAATTATGTTAAAAAATATGGAAATAACAACGAACAGAAATAGGCATAACTGAAATTAGAGATTATAATATAATTGATAGTAATGCAAACAAATTATGGAAACGTAAATATGAAACAACGACAATGAAAATTTAGAAACGGAATTATCAAAGCCCGACACTTGTGTTTCACACAGTGTCCATAAAATAGATTCACCCCCTCACCGTAATGCATGGGGTTTTTCGACGTCTATCTCTCAAGATAGAACAACGACAGAAGAGTAGAGTTGGCACACCATAAGACTACCCCGTCGATGAAATTAAATTAGCCTGAAACTCTATCACACTGAACCTAAAAACTCTAGAACACTTGAGAACAACAGCGGCATAAGAATAGAGTTAGCACACTATAAGACTCACCCCCTCACCGTAGGGCATGAGGTTTTTCGGCATCTATCTCTCAAGATAGAACAACGGCAGAAGAGTAGAGTTGGCACACCATAAAACTATGGAAATTAGCCTGAAACTCTATCAAACTATAGAACACTCTGAGAACTTTCCTTAAGAAGAGAGGAAGAAGATTCAAATTTTTGTGTGTTAAACGAGGGGTCCCTCTGCAATTTTCGGTCTGGAATTTGCACCCTCTGCACACAGGCGCTCGTGAGAAGCCTATTTGCTTACTAGATTATGTAACAACAAATGTGCAAGCATATATAATCACCAAGGGACTTCAATTCCTTTTCCATGTGGGACAAGGAATTCTCATTTTTTTCCCTAAGCTTTTCATGCATCATTTTGAGTATATGATATACCCTTATGAAGATCTCTGAGAGGAGAACTCGAACCCATCTCGACCCGTCATTAAGATAATGCAGGTCCCGCTCAATATTAAGGTAAAAAATAGTGCCTCAAAATGCCATTTTCTAACAAATTATTGTTAGAGTTTATGTCTTTAAGAATAAATGCAACAATGCCTTTATGACATTTTTGATATCAATAAAGTTTAATTATTTTATATATCTATGTATTGTCCTCTTTGTGTTCATATTTGTTAAATATATGATAAGCAAACTAGAAGTTTGAGACTGTCGTTCTAAGTCTTTAGATTATGCACGTAATGTGAAGAACATGTAGAATACATGAATCTACAGATGATAGTCTAAACATTCGATCCGCAGTCGATGGAATAAAATTTGACGCTTTATTCATGTTAAGATTGTTACATTGTCTACTTTCTAAGAGAGACGGCTTGTCTTGATCATCGGAGTGAGACTTTATGGGTAGAGACATTGATATAGTTCATAGTGGTGGAATCTATTTTGAATTGGACTAAAGTTGAATTGTTTTAATTAATAATTTCATTTAAATAAAACAATTCACTTTTGACGAGTTGTATGTGATCATTTTAATTCTCACATGAATAATAAACCCGTATACTTGACTTGTATTTTTTGATGTATTAAAGGGTGACATCTTGATATTATGTAAAAACACACATACCGGTACATTAGAGATATGACTCTTGTGTGCGTAGATTATTATTCAAAGACAGGGAATCTATAGCTTCTATAAAGAGTCAATGATATCCTCTTATAGCATTATCCATGTATTGAAAAATTCGAGTACTCGGTTATTAGACTATTTTGTGTTATCTAATGGTTTACTATTTATCTTGGTACAAATGGTAGATTTTCTGATTGAGTGATAATAGAACATAAGATAAATATAATTGGGAAGATTAAATGGAACTTGACATCAAGTCGATTAGGAATATCCTATGAGAATGATACCTAATATAATAAGTCATAGACAAGAGCTAATCAGAGCTTTGTAGATATACTATATAGATTGAGAATGTAGCTATAGACTTTTAATTGAATAGCACTAGAGTTTGTAATCATGTGATGAGCTTGTCGGTAAAGAAATGCCTATCGTGATTGTAGGAGCTTGATCTATTTATGTCCATCGGGTCATTTTGCTAGCTCATATACTTTCCTGTAACGAATGGTGAATCTTAGATATACACGGTAAATCCAATTATATCCAGGATTTACCAAGTTAGCACGTACACATTTTAATGATAAATCCTAGATACACACGGTAAATTCAGGATTTACGAAGTTAGCATCACTTTTTTAAGAACCGTACAAATACTAACAGTACATCCAGGTATATTCAGGATTTATTAAATTAAAAACACTTGAAAAAGAATAGTACAAACTCTAATGATAAATCTTTGATATACTTGGTAAATCCAAAAATATTTAGGATTCACCAAGTTAACATGTACAAACCTTAATGGTAAAAGTTAGCATGTACAAATTCTAATGGTAAATACTGGATATACACAGTAAATCTAGGATATCCAGGTAGCATCATTTTTTTAAGAACTGTACAAATTTTAATAATAAATTCTGGATATACACGGTAAATCCAGGTATATTAAGGATTTACTAAATTAAAATCACTTAATGAGAACAATACAAATTCTAATGGTAAATATTGTATATACTTGGTAAATCCAAGTATATCGAGGATTTACTAAGTTAGCAAGTACAAACTCTAATGATAAATCATGAATATACACGGTAAATTTAGAATTTACCAAGTTAGCATTACTTTTGCAAGAACCGTACAAATTCTAATGGTAAATCCTAAATATACACAATAAATTTAAGATTTATCAAGTTAACATGTACAAACTCTAATGGTAAATCCTTAATATACTTTGTAAATCCAAGATTTACTAAGTTAACATCATTTTTTCAAGAACCGCACAAATTCTAATCATAAATCTAGGATATACACGAGTTAGAGAGAGAGAGTAGAGAGAAAAGAAGATTGAGAAAGAGTGAAAAAACAGTAAGAAAAGGGTAAAATTGGAAGATAAAAAACTAAAAACATGGATGATCTAATAATTTTACTACATTAGTAAATTGACCAATTACGTTCATAATTTTCAAATGTAGGCTATTTCATACAACTTTTTAAAAGTTTAAGGTACAACTTGTCTGAATCAAAATTTAGGATCCATTATTATGCAAAAATAAATAAATAAATAAATAGTTTAGAGATAACAATGAATAGTGATCATAATTTGAATTTATGTTTAATAAGCACGCATTTTAAATTATATTTTTCGTTTAAACTGAGTTAAGTTATACAATTTAGGATTTAACTTTCTCATAAAATTCAACAGTTTAAACCATTTTTAAACAGTAAAAAAATATCAACTCTCTTTACTTTTTATATCTGCTAAATATAATTTTAAATTTTATTCTTTATTTAAATTAAATATAAACTATACAATTTATATTTTTCTGTTTAAATAAAAAATTTTAATCAATACGAACAAGCAAAATTTACTCCAGTAAAAGAAAAGCAAACAACACGCCGAATAAAGCCCACACGTGAAGAAGTCCGTACAGGGTAAATCTCCTCCGTCCGTCCTCGGTGGCTCGGTTCTCCCATCGTAAACTGAGTGACATTTAAAATATTCCCTCACCTGCGGGTCATCGCATCACCGCTCTTAGACTTTTCCCCATCAAGCATCATCTCTCTCTCTCCCCCAGCACGAACTTCCGATTCTCTTCATTTCCCTTTCACTCTCTCTCTCTCTCATCATCTCCGATTCGTCATCCTCGGAGGCCATAGATGTACCCCTCGACCTCATCTTCACCCTCTCAGAAGCCGACCGGCCTGACTCGGTACGGTTCGGCTCCGAGCTCGCTCCTAGCCAACGCCGTCGACGCCGTCATCGCACCGGAGCGCGAGTTCGGTGCCGTCCTCAGATCGACACCTTCGCTGCTCGCCGGTGGCCACGGCCACGTCCACAGCCACAACAACTACTTCTCCGGCGACTCGTCGTCGATCACCACGGAGTCAACCTGCAAGGTCAACTCTTCCTCCGAACATCAGCATCAGCACAAGGCCTTGCACAGATCGCACGGCCTCAACGAGATAGCCGCGAGGATCGGATCTTCGTCTTCTTCTTCGTCGTCGGCGGATTCTCCATCTTCTTCGTTGCTCCGGCAGAGGAGTTCTCCGGCGGGATTCCTCAGCCATCTCACTGCTGCTCATGATAAGAACGGTAATAGTCAGCTGTATTTTCCTTTTCTCTTTTTTTTTTTTTTTTTTTTTTTTTTTTTTCTCTTCTTTTTTCTTTTCGTTTATTTTTTTCCGTATAGTATGACGATTTTGTCCCTGCCGAATGAGGAGGAAGAAAACTGCCACGTCGACATGGGGACCACTTAGCCACTTGTTTTGGTCCAATAGGACTTCTAACTTGCACTTGAATTGAATTGTATGAACGCTGAGAATTAATAGTTTTTTTTGTTTTTTTTTTTCCTTCATTTGAGTTTAAGTTTTATTCTTTTTGTTTTCTAAAAAACTTGTTATAAGAAGCTATAAACAATGTAAATATTTAATGTTAAATTTGGTACTATGAGGTTGGGTTGTGAAATGGTGGAATTCGCGAAATTTATTTATTGATAATAAAAGCTTTTATTTTCTTAACTAGTGATTGGGTTTAGGAATTTCAAGATAGTTTTTGTAACATTTATTAACTAAATCAGTTGAGCCTTTTAAGCTTTTAAGTTCACTTAATGGTGTAATAAATGACTTTTTAATGAACCGCGTGAATATTCACGTGTTGAACTTTTTTTTTTCCCTAAAAATAATTACTATCATCAGTTATTTATTGCATATCCATTAAAATTACTCGTTTGATTTTCATCAATTTGTTTTTCGCTTTTGCTTTTTTTTTTTTTTTTTTTTTTTTTTGTGGCATAATTTGACATTTGGAGATTGAGGTTCTATTATTTATTTATTACATTCAGGTATAATCAAGTTAAACTTTTATAGAAGTAGGGATAGCAATATCAACCAGTTTCGTCCAACAGTAGAGAGGATTGTGTTTGCAATTTGCATATACCTTACGTTAATTAGCAAA
Organism: Morus notabilis; assembly: GCF_000414095.1. Lineage (NCBI taxonomy): Eukaryota > Viridiplantae > Streptophyta > Magnoliopsida > Rosales > Moraceae > Morus > Morus notabilis. Next base: position 51,311 of record NW_010365950.1, read on the forward strand.
CTAAAGAAACATATTTTCAGTTCTTATAACATGGTCCCAAGATTTAGCCCTTGTTTGATCCTTGAAAAAAAAAAAAGGAAGAAAGAAAAGGATTCAGGCCTTATTTGGTTGGAGGGAAAGGAGGATTAGTGGCTGGATTTTAAAACTTATGGTTGTTTTTTAGTAGGAGGGAGAATGAATTGAGAGAGTGATTGAAAATCCTTTACAATCTTGATCCTTCTGAAGTGGAAAGAATTTGAGGAAGAAATCCTTATTAAAAAAAAAAAAAAAAAGAACCTCTCCTTCCTTTTTACTTTCCCCACCTAAGTGTTATAGCTTTCCTTCTCACCAAGCCCAACATTATCCTCTTCTTTAACCAATTGACAACATTTCTTTTATAATTAGTTTCCTGAAATGTTCCCTATGATCAGTTGTGGCCATCTGTCAGTTAGCTGCTAAATACTCTTCTGAAATTGGAATATGTAGCTCTTTCGTTCTTCTGATCTAAGTTGGAAATTCTTATTATGTAACTACTGAGTACGTTTTGAGACTTGTAAATGACACGATTATAGTTGTAAATGAATGTTGAATGCCTTCTCTGTTTTCTGAAAATGTCAACAGCAGCGGGGTTTTCACTTACAAGGGGAACTGGAGGTTATGGCTCCCAAGGTGGCGATAATTGTGGACATGGAGTGTCAAGGTTGAAGTCTCAATTGAGCTTCACCAGACAAGATTCTCTTTCTCAAATTTCTGAAGTAAGTGAAGATGTTATTGATGGCGTCAACTCCGATAATGGCCACCATAACGCCACACATTCTTTTGCAACTAGCTTTGGAATGGACTCCTGGGACAATACGAATTCTATCGTCTTTTCTGCTCCACCAGGCAAACGAGCTAAGACTATGGACGGAGACTTCTATAACTGTCTTAATGTTTTAGAATCTCAGGTACTATAATAAACTATAGAGTTCTCTAACCTTGCTGGACGTCCCTAATAGATGTTGTGTTAATCCGTTGGACTGTTTTAAAGATTGAATAAACTAAAGATGACATTGGGATAAGCTACAAGCATTTATATTATTTCTCCAGCAGGACTATTCGCTGAAAAAATAAACGATGCTGCTCGTTGTTAAAAACCATTTTTTGTTTCCGCTAATAGCTTTATTTTAATTTTCACATAAAGCTCACTGCATAGTTCTATTCCATTTCTCTCTCTCTCTCCTTTTTTCTTTTTTTTTTTTTTTTTCAGTTTAGCCTTCCACAGACAACTCTAGAAATGGCAGCAGTGGAGAAGCTACTTCAAATCCCTGAGGATTCTGTTCCCTGCAAAATTCGAGCCAAGCGAGGTTGTGCAACGCATCCACGAAGTATTGCTGAAAGGGTTAGTAAATATGTTATAGATAATACGATCACCTTTTTCTGAAAGGATCAATTGTTTTTCATTTTTGAATCTATGACAATAAAAGGGACAGTTTCAGATATAAGACTCTCTTTGGCTGTCATGGTATTGTGTTCTGTGTTCATGACATCTAATGAACGACATAATCTTTATTTGTTACTATTACTTATTTATTTATTTGTATGTGTTTTAAGTCTTTTCTTTTTTTTTTGGGAAGGCATTATTCTCAACATGCTATTGCATATGGTTATATGCTTAAAATTGTACTGATCTCAGATAACTCATACTTATTTATATACAGGAGAGAAGAACTAGAATAAGTGGGAAATTGAAGAAACTCCAAGAGCTTGTTCCAAACATGGATAAGGTATAATGTCATGCTTGTAAAAACTGAATCTTGCTCAAAGTTACTGGTCTGTGAGATTTAAATTTGTAGAAGATTGTTTGGCTCGAGTAAGTTTTAATGTTGAGCTTCAGCTGACTTTATGGAAAGATGTTCTCCATTTGGAGATCGATCGCTTGGACAAAGTGTCACATAATAAGTTAGACATGCTCTGATGCATATCATAGTAGCGTGTCATTAGGTTGTCCTTCCCATCTGTTGGCTGGACTAGTAAATGGGCTAGGCCCAATTAGCTTTAAACATATTAAAAAAGGAAGCAAGGGGCTTGCTTAACAAGACTAGCGTGAGCAGCATCAGGAAAGAAAAGGAAGACCAAAATGAAGCTTTAGCAAAGAATCAGGGAAAAACCGAGGGGGGAAGAGAAAGAGTAAGAAAAGGGGGTGAGTTTGTTAACTTGTGCAAAACAGCTAAGAGGCAAAACATTGTCGGTTTTAGTTCAAATTTCACGTTGTGACGTGCTTTTCACTTCTATCGATATTGCCCTCAATTTGGAGTTTTTAAGGTGCTTCTTCAAGATATCTACTTGGCGAGACTTAAAAACTTTTTATAATGTGTTGGGATATCCATCTTTATAGATGATGAGCATTATTGATGTTCCAAGAATATTATGGGCCCGTTTGGAAATTCCAAACACGGCATATATTTCTAGATGTTGCGAGTCTCTAGATAAAAGTAACAATAATGGGTTTACAAAGCTCTCCAGATAAAATTAGAGGCTCACAATCATCAAGAAATACAACATTCTTGGCTAAGCAATAATGCTTGTTATCTATGAAGATGGATTTTCAGCATAGCATTAAAAGAAAAAATCCAGGTCTCACCAAGTAGGTATCTCGAAGGAGCACCGTAGAGTGATCAAATTGAGAATCAAGACCAATAAAAGTGAAGAATTTATCGCAAGGATTCACCACATGAAATCTGAGCCAAAACTGGCGACGTTTCACTTTTTATTCATTTCACATAAGTTTCACAAAATCCGCTCCTTTTTCTGTGTTTTGCTCTCTTGCTGCCAAAGCTTTCACTTAGCCTCCGTTCTCTTCTTTTGGAGGCTGATCACCTGAGGCTTGTCAAGAAGGCCTTTTTTTTTTTTTTTTTTTTTTTTTTCTTTATTGGGGGGGGGCCCCCCCAAATGG
>NW_010365950.1:54242-65381 GCF_000414095.1 Morus notabilis
AAAGGTCTTTTTTTTTTTTTTTTTTTTTATAGCTAATTGGGGCAGGCAACCCACTAATTGGGCTGGCAAACAAACACTTGTGTAGTAGATAATTTGCTATGCTTAACAATTCCCAAAGTGGAAGCTAGAATATGAAGACCTCAAGCACGAAAAAATTGCGTTGAAGGAAAGTACAAGTTTGCTAAAAAGATCTATGGACCTATCCAATGTAGTCAGAATCATTATGCGTCATTACTATTTTCTTTGTGATCTTGAGCAATAGAAACTTGTTATGAATATGATAAGCTCATCAAGTGTACATGATAGGTCATAATATTTTGTTAGATTTAGATAGGAGTGTGAATTGAGCAATGGAAACTAGTTATATTTCACATTAGTATCAGAATATTTCCAGAATCGGTCATAGTGTAAGAGAGCAGATTACCCCAGATGTTCACAGGGACAAAATGCTCTGCAACATTATCGACATTTTTATGAAATTACCTTTAGTGTTGATGAACACAACTGATAATATGAACTTACTTCGAAAATGTGGTTTCAGCAAACAAGCTATGCAGACATGTTGGATTTGGCTGTACAACATATCAAGGGTCTTCAAGACCAAGTCCAGGTTTGTGACAAGTTAAAACACCGCAAATAATAACATTGTCCTTTGGGTTTTTTGTCTTTCTTAGACGTGTGTTGATATAAAGATTAGAATAGTGCCAGGACACCAACTTCTACACCCATTTTTCAGCAAAAGAAAAGTCTGTGATTCAAAGTCTAGTAACTATCATTTGGCATAAAATATTAGTGCCCTTAGCCAATGCCATATGTACCATGCATTGTGTATCAAGTTTATCTTTCAAAGATGCACTTTTTCTCTTGGCAACACACGGGAAGTTGTAATCAAAATTGCACTTCAGCTTTCCGAAAAAAAAAAAAAAAAAAATAGGAATTTTGTTAATATCTTTTTTAATGTCCTTGACATGTTTCCATTTCTTTTCCTTACAGACGCTCAACAAAGAACTTGAGCATTGCACCTGCTGTTGTAAACAAACTACGTAAGAGTTCTCTAATGATAGTAATGGCTTCACAACATAGAGGTTCATAAAGTGGGGCATCAGACCAATTTTGTTGCCATCATAAGCTTGATAAAGGAAGTTGTCCTTGGATACTTCGTAGTGATTTGAATCTGCTGGAAATTCTTGCAATAAATATGTATATATTACGAAGTAACCGTCATGTAAGTTCGTGAGTGAATTGAAGTTTGTTTCTTTCGCTGAAGGAAATGTGGCAAAAAACGCAGTTATTCTTTTCCTTGTATTATACTTTTGTTTGTATGTTAAGCTTAAATTTTTTACTCTAAGATGGCATGAAGAAAATGTGTAACATTGAGGATAAGTTGTTGATGCTAATTATTGAGTCACAATTACCCTTTTGTTTTCTTCTATTTTTTTATTATTTTTTATTATTTTATTTTATTTTTTTACTTTTAATTCTTTGTTTAAGGACCATGTGAATTTTAAACTCCTTTTCCACCAATTAAGTGTGGTGTGGTAGCACAAAATAATGCTTTCTATCTCAGGGGTACGAAGACTTAAAAAAACCTACCATTCCAACCACGTACTCACATCTAATAACACCGACCCTCATCCAACCATATTCCAACTTTTTTTTTCCTTCCTTTTTGAATGTGTCTAAACAACCACGTACTCCAACTTAGAAATATCCAGCTTCAATTTGAATTAATTCAGTTGGTAAATGGAGGGATAGGATTTCAATACCATATATATCGGTCTTTGTTACACGTCAAGTTAAAAATATATCGGTCTTTATAGATTGGAATCCTATTAATCAAATGAGTAGCGGTAAGGATTGCTTCCCCCAGAATACATTAAGAACATAGAATACGTTAGGAAGATAGGCTAATAATAAAAGCGAACAAGAGTCTTAACAAGATGCTTATGTTTTTGCTCAGTAATACCATTTTATTCAGGAGTATCCATGCAAGAACTATGGCGAATGGTTCCATCTAAAGGAAGTAGTTTGGAAAAAGCATTAGAAGTATACTCCTCACCCAAATCGCATTGAAAACACTTAGATAACAGCCAAATGTTGAGTTTTGACCATAGCTCGAAAGATGCTGAAAATACTAAAAAAGTCAGAGCGACGTTTCATAAGATAAACTCAATAATAACGAGTACAATCATTAATAAAAGAGACATTATTTAGATTCCTTTTTGTGACAATAGTAAAAGCGCCCCACACATCAAAATGAATTAAGTCAAATGAGGGAAGAGACACAAATACTTTTGTAAAAGGGCAAGGCAGAAAATTTTGCTAGTTTACAACCACTACAAGCTGAAATATCACGAGTTTGCAAATTTCCTAATGCTCCTGTGGATGTCAAGTATTTTAAACGAGAAACTGAAATATGTCCTAGATGAGAATGCCATAAATAAAAGTTAGAAGAATTGGAACACAAACGAAAGGAGGATAAGTCAACACTGAAAGCAGCAACCTCAGGTACTTTCAGCTCATCCAAAATGTATATTCTCCCTTGCCTACGGTCATTCCCAATCATCTTCTGAGACCGTGGATCCTACACATGATAAGAAGCAGCAGAAAAAGAGACTGTGTAACCAGAGTAACATAATTGACTAACAAAAACAAGGTTCAACTTAAGATTAAGAATATAATAAACATTGGTAAGAGAAAAATTAGATGTGCAAATAGAACTGACGCCTGCTAATGGCATATGAGTGCCATCAGTAGTCATGACAGATACAGATGATGCATGACATATGGAAGAAAAAGATAAATAATCATGTGACATATAGTGAGAAGAACCCGAATCTAAGGCCCATGTAGAATGAGACATACCTGACCGACTAGAAGATGACAAACCTATATGTGAGGAGACATGCATAGTATGCGGCTTCGTGGCAAGGAACTTCTGAAACTGTTCAAATACAAACGGCTCCAATTGCAATCTGTTTTTCATGTGTAATTCCAACGCGCTCGTCTCTAACTACAATTGCAAAGCCAAGTGAAATATATGACGCGTTTGGAATTCGTTCTAAAATGATTTTATATTTTATATGAAAATAAAAATGAAAACGTTTTCAATCTTAGATAGAAATTATTTTTAAAAATACGTTTGGTAGTTTTATCAAGAGATTATTTTCAGTGTAAAAATCTCATTAATATCTTTTTCTCTCTCTACTCGAGAGAGGAGAAAATAAAAACAAAAAATGAAAAACTATTAAAAGTTATTTTTCATTTCTCTCTCATTTTACACTAAATTAAAAAATTATTTTTATTTTTATTTTTTATCTTTATTACGCTAAATGCCGTTTTAAAAACATTTTTTTTTTTCAAAAAACATAAAAAACAAAAACAAAATTAATTCTAAACATAGCCACAGTAACTTCAAGTAAAACAAAGCCAACGAACAGGCAAGAACAAAGAGAACACCAAGCTATCAATTGCACGATCTCCCAAGCCACTCTACAACTCTCGTTAATTCTCACGCCACAATCTAGACCACGAACCAAGATTATACTAAAGATGCAACAATGGGCCGGCCCAGGCCCATCCTGATACAGTGACGGGTCGGGCCGGTGCGGCCCGTTACTATTTAAGACACGGTTAAGTCTATAAATATTAGTGGGTTGGGCTAGGCCAACATATATCGGCCCATGAAAAATCATGGGCCAGGCCGGACTTGGGCCGGCTAAGCCCGGCCCGTCTAGGCCCATAATGGCCCGGCTTAGCCCAACCCATCTAGGCCTATAATATTTGTATGCTTTTTTTTTTCTTTTTTTTAGTAATTTTGTAAACATCTTATATATAATTATCCTTATTGTACTCTTTTTTTTTTTTTACCAAGGTTATGCCCAATTGGGTTTTCCTTCAAAAGATTTTTATTTAATAAGGTAATTGTAAATAAAATATCATTTTTCATATTTCTATTGACTATTCAAATTTATATATTTGTTAACTTATTTAAAAATTCAAAAATAAAAATAAAAAAAAAATTAAAAAATTGTATGTTTAGATCGGCTGGCATATCTAAACCCATGATGGGCTAAGATGGGCCTTGAGTGGGCCGGCCCATTCAAGGCCCGCGGCACAGCCCATCCTGGCCCGCGGCATGGCCCAGCCTGGCCTACGTAAAATTGACCCGTAGTGTGGGCTGGGCTGAGGTCATTCTTATACGGGCCGGCCCGGCCCACAAAATTCATGGGCTAGGTCGGCCCGGCCCGCGGTCTGCGTGGGCCTAAGGAGAATGGGCTAGGCTGGGCCGGGCCGGCCCATTCTTGCATCTCTAGATTATATCCAATGAAGCTATGCACAAAATTAAAGGGTAAATTTGACATTTTAAATCTTAAAAAATGACTTCAAAATACTAAAAAGTAATTTTTTAAAACGTCAAAGTATTAATTTAAAATTATTAAAAATATAGAGTACTAAAAAAACAATTATACTAAAATACAAGATACTAATATGAAATTTTCCCTAAAACAAATAAAACCAAACCTCATTTAATTAGCTAGTTCAAATCACGACTCTAATTTTTGAGATAGAATTTTTCTTCCCAAAAATTCAAATTTAATTTTTTTTGTTATAATATTTTCCGTCATATGAAGTCACTTTTTAATTTAAGTACTCAACTCAAATTGGCGAAACAACCTGAAAAAATGGCATTGTTTTTCCCCCCCTTTGGGAAAGAAGAAAGATGTGTCCCTGGTTCATACCATTTCCACATGCCAAAATTTTTTTCTGCAGCAGCCTTTAACTTTAAAAACCAGGCTCAAATGACTTCTCAAATTATTTTACCAAATTTCTTTACTTTTTAATTCTTTTCAAGCTTTTCATCGGTCTTCTTGCTGCAGGTGCATTGTTCATCATTTACATTAAATTGATCTCTTAAGAAGAAAAAAATACATATAAAGATAAAGAAAAGAGAGCGAGAACATTACTTGTGTCTATACTTTTTTTTTTTTTGCTCATAATATGTCTCTATATTTAATCTATAAAAAATAATATGGCTCTGGTTGCAGCAATAATGGACTAGCCAAAGGTTGGTTGCAAGTTGGTTAGTCCAGAAATACTTGGATACGATCTCCGATTCTATCATTAAAATCTAACAAGAGCTTCCCTCCTGGTTCATGAGCTGCATCGTCCAACAGAGCTTTGAGATTCACTCCACCCAAAGCTGTATAACAGAGTGATTTCCTGAGCTTTCAAGAAAAAAAGCGAAACAAAAGTCATTATGCAACAAGCTAGAAAACATAAATAATACCTGGGACTATATTGGTGACTCCTTCCAAGAATCCAGCCTGTTGAAACGGTAACAAAATAAGGAGAACAGGAAATTAACAGTTAGCAAAAAAATAGGAAATTCAAGGTTTGCTTTAATTAGACAGCCATTGTGTGCAACTAGAGCAGATTCAGGTTAGGACCTTGACGTTTAAACAGTATGAACTTATATTAAAATCAGAACCCAGTTGGTACCAATAGTAGAAATCTACCAAACATAAATATGTCCTTGTCTACTGGGCCTATCCTTTCCTTCTTTTCTGTTAAAGTAGTTTTCTTGAGTTTTAGAAAAATTTAAAGAAATATATCAAGTTCATTTATAAGTCAATATAATCTCTTTTTCTTTCTCCTTATGCTACAGAAACCATAAAGAATAGAATGACTAACCGGAATTCTAACATCAAGTTTCTCAAAACCATCTCTTCCAGTTATCTTTATTCTCAACGTACGAGACCAGATCCCAGAAAAAGGATCCCTTGAACCATCTGCACCATAGTTATTGTACACATCAGGAGTTATTACTTCGACTACAGGATCTTCAGGACTTTGATCTCTTTGCTCTGTGTTATCTTGAGCCCTCTGTTGAATATCATATACACTACTGCTCACTGAAAAATAACCTTACTTTAGAACAATTAATGAGAAGGCTATCGTTTAATATATATGCATAATTATTTTTATTGCCTGTATTTCACGTTACTTTATACTCTTAGTGCAGCTGTTGTCATGTTCCTAAAAAAGAAAATGTTTACATTTTAAAAAAAAAAATAAAACTGACAAAACTACAAAAACAAACAATAACAACTAAAAGAAAAGAGAGAAACCAGGTCTACTATCCACCAACAATGGAAAAAAAGAAACATAAGTACAATACATCCTTTCAATCCAAAAGGAACGATAAGAGAGTTACATCTTTAAAGTCTGCACAAAGAAGTCTAGAAAAAGCCATAAAAAAAAAAAAAGAGACCATCCTACAATACAGAGACAAAACAAGGAAAATGGTCCATGCAAATTATGAACTCCACTAGATGAATTTTATAATTATCAAATAGCTGCTATGAAAGTTACCACTCATAACTTTACCATCATAAGCGATCAGTTGCAAATTATCAACTGTAAAGAGAGGAGAGGAAGTTGGAGCAATAAAATATACGAAATTAAATGATTGCAACTCGTGATAAACAACAATATTGGTATCAGGTCTCTCTCTCACCTCTCTGCGAAGATAGCTGGCCAAAGCTGGATCTGCTAGTAGCATACCGCTTCTCTTCTTCATAATAAATGTTGAAACCCAAGATTTCCTTAATCTCTTCAAAAGATGGCATGCTTCCAGGGGGAGGGATACGACCACCCCTAATAGCAACAAGTGCATCCTGCAGTTGAGATATATTCAAGACAACTGATATCACCTTCATGAATTTCCAGGTTTATCACCTCTAATAGCAACAAGTGCATCCTGCAGTTGAGATATATTTAAGACAACTAATATCACCTTCATGAAATTTTTTAAGACGACTAATATCACCTTCATGAACTCCAGGTTTATCATTTCTAATAGCAACAAGTGCATCCTGCAGTTGAGCTTTTAGTGTTTTTTTTTTTTTTTTTTTTTTTTTTTTTTTTTCTTTCCTCTTCGTCGATGGATTCCTCATCCTTTTTTTTTTCCTGTTGTCCTTGTCTTCTCCGATGGGTTCCTCATCAATTTGAAACTTCATTTCTATTCTATTCCTTGATCAATTAAGTTTCTCGTTTCTTTAAAAAAAAAGTGAAAAAAATAATGTTTTTTCAGAGATTCGACGGTAACTAAGGAGACGTTTGGTTCATGGATTAGAACCATTTTCGATTTACGTGTATTTTTTATGAGAGAAAATACTGTAGCGAACCATGAACCATGATTCGAATCAGGGAACGAATCTAGGTACCAAACATCAATCAAACTCATGTCATCAACGCATATCTGAAGTTCCTAATCAGATATACAAATCATCAACTCAATTTGGAGAGTACATCATCTTGTAACCTTTTTTACCACAAAAAACTGATAAACTCAGGTAGTAGAATCAAATAGCTGTCTCTGCTAAATTTCTATGTGATGCATGGAACTGCATCCCAAATCTGCAGTTCTCACGATTGATCCAATAACCCAACAAGTAATACGATGTTTCAATTCAAAGTATGGTGAAGAGTTGCGTAGTTTACTTGTACATGTTTGTGCAACGACTAGAATCATCCCAAATTCTCCCTAGAGTTTGCAAATAACTACAATCCATTGTTTTTACTATTATTTCAGGATTCCAGTGTTTTGAAGTCACTATTATGTAATTGAAGTTTTCAGTAAATCAAAATTTCCAATCTCCATAATCATTGTCCACTGGACCAAGTTTAGAATGAGAAGATTTAGATACGTAACCTGCATTGCTTGAATAGATACCCCGAGCAAGGAAAGTGGATATACCACAAGTTTATAGCCAATATCCTCTAGTTCAAGAAGATTGAGAATTGGTGTCTTTCCACCTCCTTCAAGCATATTGGCCTAACAGAAACCAAGGAGCTTCATTAGCAATGCAATAAATTCCTTTACATCGAGATATATTTTTAACCATGCAATTTAAGTCATAAAATAGACTCGTCAAGAAATATTGCATAAAATTGTTTTCAGAGGTGTGAATAAATTTTTGTTTCCCCTCAAAGAATGAAAATAATGAACATGAATGTCATGTTGTTAGGTACCTGAACTTCCTCCTCTGCACACAGCCAAACACACACACACAGAGTAGAACTTAGACAAAAAATGGAATGAAATCAGGGGATTATTATAATCAACAACAAAACCAGTCTCTGATTACACTACTAGCAACAGAAATTAAACAGATAGATGGAGTATTCGAGAAACTCCGTAGAACTCCTAGAACAGCCCTAAACCATAGCAGAAAGCATTAACATAGCATAAGAAAAACCCTAATCAGCTACCCCCCTTACAAAATTCCCCTGATTCTAACATTAACATGCCACCTCAACACTTGGCCACTTTCATTAATCGCACTTTGGCCCCTAATTCTGTGTTTTCTCCCTCTTTTTCCTCTTCTCACATACACTTGCTTAAGAAAGGGCCTAATACATGCACAATTCTACAAGAATAAAGAAAAGAAGATGACAGATTTTCATACTCAACACTCAAGCTCTAGAACCAAACCTTAATATCTTCTCTTTTTTCCCTTTCATTGATGAAAAAATCTAATATTAAACTTCTTATAAAACCTTAATATATTAGTAATTTGATAAGTATGAACAGTGTAACGACATCCAAAAGTTGGTACTGTACAAAGATACCATTTTTGGAACTTGGGGAGCAGTTTCGCAGAAAGCTTTCATCTCTTCTCTTGAAGTTAGTGCATCAATGAAAAGAACATCTGCTCCAGCATCAGCAAAAGCTCTTGACCTCCAGAGTGATTCATCAAAAGATACAGCTTGACGAGAATCACTCCGCGCCACAATGACAATGTCAGAGCCACTCTCCTTTCGAGCATCAACAGCGGCTTTTATCCGCATCACAGCTTCCTCTCTTGACACCACTTTCCTGCCTTGTGTATGACCACAAGCTTTTGGAGATACCTTGCAATGGAAATTTCATAAGCAAAAGTAAGCAGGGACGAATTTGCAACTGAAACAGCATCACAAGACTAAAAAACCTCATCTTCAACCTTTGAAAAGTTAATTATTGCTCTATTTGATCCATATCAAGAATTCCTTGCAAGTTTTGATGAAATCCTCGCATAAACTCAGATCATAAATGTATCCACTTTTCTTTTCAATAAGTCCACAAGCTCAAGGATCCCGGACCATCAAATATTAAAGCATGCCTTGGTCTCAAACTTCTAACCAACAAAAATAAACAAAGTTGCAAGACACACAAATACCTGATCTTCAAGTATAATCCCTGCAAAACCAGCTTTAATATATCCCTTCACAGTCCTCTTTACATTCATTGCGTTCCCATATCCATTATCACCATCCCCAATCACAGGAATCGAGACGGCTTCAGTAATAAGTCGCCCTTGGTCTACCATTTCTCCATAAGATATAAACCCCGTATCTGGCAATCCCAATCTTGCACCCGATATCGAAAACCCTATGGCAATAAAAACTAAATAAATAAAAATAAAAACCCACACACACATACACACACAAACTTCTCATTAATTTCATAGTCCCTAAACTTGGAAAACTATTCAATTTTGCAGCACTTACTCGGAATTTGGCTCGAAATTTGTGGAAATATGGTGAATTAAGTGAATTAACCAATCAAAAAAACCCCACAAACACATTCGTTTCATTTCATTCACTTGTTCAATAACATAGACACACACACAAATCTCTTCTTAATGTTCCATAAACTTGAAAATTGTCATTTTGCAGTAATTAATCAAATTTGTCATGAAATTCGTGGTAATACGATGATTTAAGTGAAATTAACCAACAACACACACACTTGCTTCATTTCAAACCTTTGTTCAACATTAATGAGCTCGTATGAATGAAATTGCCACATCATTCGCAAAACAAGATCCTATGTTAAACCATACAATAGCCACATATTCAAAAAATTGTCAAATAGTATATATTACATATGTCAAAGACCTAAATTTAAGTTTAAAAATTCATAATGTCAATGACCGAAATTAAAATTAAATATCACGCCCACACACAAAACTCTCCTTAATGTCTAAATCCCTAAACTTAGAAACCATTCAGTTTTGCAGCAATTAATCGAATTCATTACGAAATTCGTTGTAATACGATGAATTAAGTGACATTAACCAACCACTTACACACATGCTTCATTTCAAACATTTGTTCAATAACACACACAAACACACAAAACTCTCCATAATGTCTCAATCCCTTAACTTCGAAAACTATCCAATTTTGCAGCAATTAATCGATGTCGTCACGAGATTCATTCTTATGGTGAATTCAGTGAAAAAAAAGGAACAAAGAAAATAAGCGCATGCATATACCACTAGAAAAGCAGAACTGGAAGCCAGCTCTCTCGACCAACTTAGCACTGAGAGCGTCGAAACAAGCAGGGCCCTGGTGAATCCCCGGCGATTCCAGAATCCGACGAAGCGCCTTGGCCGGCGATTCGGTGGCGTGGTCCCTGTCTCCGGAGTAAACGGCGAGGGTTTGAAGAAGCGGCGGAGAGCTTCTGTTGAGCAGTGGGAGAGTGCGCTGGTGAAGGAATGCGAGATTGAATGGCGGCGGTGATAGTGGTCGTGGTCGGAGTCCTCCGGTGGCGAAGCGATGGGGAACAGAGAGAGACAACCTCTGGTCACCGGCGAGTCGTTGCGTCGAAGGAGGCTGAAGATTCATTCTCTCCACTCTCTCTCTCTCTCTCTCTCTCTCTCTCTCTCGTGTTTCTGTCAGGGTCTGTTGGCTTGGTTGGTTGTTTGTGCGTTAACTAGTTCTTTCTCTCTTTCTTTCTTTTGGTTAGAGTTCTGAAATTCTCTCTCGTCTTAATTTGGTATTATTTTAGATTTTATAAAAATTATTTTTATCTCTACTAAAAAAATAACTGTTATAAAAAATAAATAAGTATTTAATAAATTATAATTATAATAGTTATGTTGATTTTAAAATCAGTTTAATAATGTTTAATAAATTATAAAGTTGAATTATTAAAAATAATTAAAAATTATGATTATATTATAATATAATATTTAATAAATTATAATTATAATAGTTATGTTGATTTTAAAATCAGTTTAATAATGTTTAATAAATTATAAAGTTGAATTATTAAAAATAATTAAAAATTATGATTATATTATAATA